>NC_070583.1:25000-325000 GCF_027409825.1 Scomber japonicus | reverse complement strand
GAACGAGGGAATCCCCAGGGGGAGTGTTTTCCAGCACCCCCTCCAAGGAGTCCAAAAAGGCTGGATACTCTGAAGTGCTGTTTGGACCATAGGCACAAACAACAGTCAGGATCCGTCCCCCCACCCGAAGGCGGAGGGAGGCCACCCTCTCGTCTACCGGGGTAAACTCCAACATACAGGCACCAAGCCGGGGGGCAATAAGTATTGCCACCCCTGCCCGGCGCCTGACACCAGTGGCAACTCCAGAGTGGACGAGAGTCCAACCCCTCTCAAGGAGACTGGTTCCAGAGCCCTTGCTGTGCGTCGAGGTGAGGCCGACTATATCTAGCCGGAACTTCTCAACCTCACGCACCAGCTCAGGCTCCTTCCCCACCAGAGAGTTGACGTTCCACGTCCCTAGAGCTAGCTTCTGCAGCTGAGGATCGGACCGCCAAGGTCCCCGCCTTCGGCCGCTGCCCAGCTCACATTGCACCCGACCCCTTTGGCCCCTCTCACTGGTGGTGGGTCTGTGGGAGCGGGGTCCCATGTCCCTTTTTCGGGCTATGCCCGGCCGGGCCCCATGGGGGAAGGCCCGGCCACCAAGCGCTCGCCTCCGAGCCCCACCCCCAGGCCTGGCTCCACGGGGGGGCCCCGGTGACCCGCGTCCGGGCAAGGGACACGAAAATCCAAATATCTTGCTCGTCATCGGGGTTTTCTGAGCTACCTTTTGTCTGGCCCCTCCCCCCGGACCTGTTTGCCATGGGAGACCCTACCAGGGGCATAAAGCCCCCGACAACTGAGCTCCTGGGGTCATTGGGACACGCAAACCCCTCCACCACGGTAAGGTAGTAGCTCAGGGAGGGGCTCACAGTGACCCCTCTCAGAAAATAGTTCTGACGTCCATGAACACTATTCTGATTCTGAATCTGTGTGCGTGATTTGTGTGACAATGGAACCAAATGGCCCATTAAGCCCAAACAAAAGGTTGAGCAATGATAATGCTAATAAGGTGGATGAGTTTACCTGGCTTAAAGCATGCACTGAATAGACCAGGGTTGGCTAGCACAAATGTGCTGTATTTTGCACATAATCAAATACAGTCCTGTGGTCCGTTTTTGCCATTTCCTATTATTTATCTGAGCCTAAAAGTAAAATACGAAAAGGCTTTTTTTTTTCGTTTTTTTGTGTTAGATTTAAAACAAATAACACAATAACCAGTAGTCAGTAGGATATTTAATTTTTTGATTTGATTCAATGAATTTCGATTCGGATAGTTTGTGACAGAAGCGCCATCTCCTGGTCAAACCCTGTATTACAATGAATAGGTGGGTTTACAGGAAAAGATAGACACGGCCAGGAGAAGGAGGGGGTCTCTCCAGCTGCTGGAACTCAGCTGGAACTTGGCTGGGAGTCGGCTGCCATTCAGCTGGCATTCAGCTTGGAGGGGAACTTTGAAGTGGCTACTACTGTAGATTACATGAAATAAGCACTAAATTCATTTGGGGAAGTACGATTAGTAAAATAGCCAGGAAGACATTAGTAAACAAATATAATGAGGGGGGTCTAAGACGTAGATGTAGAAAGTAGGAAAAAAGCTTTTAGAATCAAGTTAATCAGGAAATATCTCTGTGACAATACTGACTATGGCTGGAAGAGGTTAATGAGGTATTTTCTGAATAAGATATTAAATATAGGGGATTATGTGTTACTGATGAAACTGAAGACACCCATGATGGCAGTACTCCCACATTTTTATAGGGAGGTCCTATCAGCTCAGGGAGAGTTCTTAGAACACATACACTATGGGGCTAGCTCTGTGAGCATGATAAAAGAATTACCAATTTTTCTAAACAAATATGTTAAAAGAGGAGATCAATTATTGTATAATGCAAAGATGATACAGGCAAAATTAGTGCAAACAAAAGACCTGATGTACGAGGTAATACCTGGGTTTCTACCCACGAAGCAGTCTATGATAGTGTAAAAGAAATAGATTATGATGTAAAATATGCAACTGTGCACAATCATTATAAAGTAATTCAAGAAAGTATTCCACAATCATGGAGATCAAAAATCAAATCAAACACAAGAAGGGACAGGGGAAGTAGGTTTCCTGATCTTAAATTTGTTCAAGGTGAAGAAATCAGAGATTTTAGTGTGATAAAGTGCAAACAAATCTATGAACGTGTTGTAATGAAGGTGGCACAGAGACAGGCCTCCTTGTCCTACTGGAGCAGGATGTATCCTACATTAGATGGGGACAAAATCTGGGAGACATGGAAAATTGAAGCAGCAGATCATGATTTCAAATTAAGACATAACAAAATTTACACCAATGTGATCCTGCATCAGTTGGACAGGGGGGTCGACAGAGAGTGTGATGTGTGTGGGTTAGAAGCTGAAAATCTAGTGCATATGTATCTAAGATGTACTGAACTGGGTGAGTTTTTTAGCAAGTTGAAATGTTGGGATTGGTTTGGGACGATAGGGATTCATGGGAAATTTTTGTTTTATTTGGTATTTGGGAGAAGAGCAGGGTGAAAAACACAGAGCTGTGCAGGTTCCTATTGAGTCACGCCAGATGGGCTATTAAATCAAGACGTGACATAGCACATTATGAAAATAGGCTCATTTCTGTCTGGTCAATCTTCAAAAGCATAGTACAGGCTCAGATCAAATATCGGATAATGCACAGCGCTGTGGATTTCACTAAGCTCTTCACTAAACACAGTAGTCTCTTTACTTATAAGCAAAGGGGTGAAATTGAGTGGCACTGGTAGAGGGTAAAATATCTAAAACCAATAATGTTATATGGGGTAATTTTGATAGATGAAGATAATAATGTTTGTAATTGAAGTGTTTTTTTGTTTGTTTTGGGGTTTGTGAGTGATGTGTGACCTGTTCTATATAGTAGTGCCATAACAGTGCGGAGCTTGCAAAAGGGAGCTGTTATGGCCAGTTACTGGGATGAATGTTGATGTGTTGTAATTTTCGGTAACACTTTACTTGAAGGTACCGTCGTAAGAGTGACATGACATTGTCATGAGAGTGACATGACACAGTCAAAAACATGTCATAAACATTATGTCAATGTCATTAAACATTTATGACTGTTGTCATTAAGTGTCATTCGATTTGGTAATGACAAGTTGACATTATTTTGGTTGTCTTCATTATGACAACTTGACATTAATCAAGGTGACATAACCAGAATTTGTCTTTGTCATGACAACTTGACATTAAATTTGTTTGAGATGTCCTTATTATGACAACGTGACATTATTCAAAGTGACATTACTAGAAAATGTCTCTGTCACGACAACTTGACATTAACGAAATATGCATCTATTTTTGTGTTTATGGCAAGTTGACAATGATTATTATCATTAGCTGTTCAAGGTTAAAGACCAATTCTAGCACATGGTCATTGATTGACAGAATACCAAAAACTGACTGTCATGACATCATTATGACAATGTAATGAAGAAATTCTTTGACCTAAAGTAAAGTGGGAGCATTTTGATCTGTCATTAACATAGCATGAAGGATAAACTGACTGTTATGACATCATTATGACAATGTTTTTATTATGATTATTTATTTTCTCAAACATATGAACTGGTTGTCACGACATCATACATGTTATAATGTGCTTAGAAACAGGACCTCTTCTGCCCAACACCCACTCACTCAGGAACTAAACAATACCATAACATTCATAACACGCATGCTCATGCATACTGACATTCAATAAATAACAGACAGTAACTATTTATGAAAAATAAAAATAAAATGGAAGAAACATGTCTGTCATGACTGACTATCTGTCAAAAGTGATTACTTTTGTGCCTTCTTTATGTCATGCACCAGTCGACCCAAAATGCCACCGTGATGTTGAATCGCCAGCCAGTAATACCACTCAATCATCTGTAGGTGTATTTTGAGTGATTCTTTTGTTCTGTTACCTCTCAGGCGCCATATTTGTTGTTTGTATGACTGCCATGCCCGCTCTATGTGCTGGGTATGGGCTCCAGTTTGTGGGTTCACAAAATTCTGCTTATGGCAAACACTAAATTGTTTGTACCCATAGTGGGCAAGGCGGTCCTTGTTAGCGCGCCACTCATCAGAGACAATGTTGGCATTCCTCCTGGCATGCCTTCGGATTTGGCGCAAGAGGGTTGTCCCGCGGCGGTTCCTCACTAGTTTCAGGATGGGTGTCCTAGATTCCTCCTCCACTTCCAACATCCCAAAGACCCAGGTGTGAGAACGCCTCCAAGTGTTGCCACAACGGCCACGATGATACTACAAACAAAAAAACAAAACAAATACAATGTGACATAATGTTCTTTGTTGTTTTGACTATGTGGTTATGTAACCCTCATACTACAATCAATATAGATATAATGTATGTGCTGATTAAGATCTTTGCATTGAATAGTGGTTGTTGTGATTATTTATTCCATTAGAACGGGCCTGAACTGAAGCTGTGGAAACCTACTTAATATGTGACACCTCCCCCTCCTGCGCCGCCACTCCCATCTCGGCGCGCCTTGGTCTACCAAACTAGGGTCCATTGTATCGAAAGTGTCCCATGTGATTTCATTTAGGATGGTAATCATTTTGCACCAAAATGGAAAAGGAAAGTAGGATGGGGTTGGTTGTGAACAAACACACTATCTACTGTACCTTTCGTTTGTGAGCAAATTTGCTTTCATCAATCGCAACAAAACGATGGCGACCTCCAATCCTCATCCCTCTCTTCCTGAGGCGTTTGACGGCAGCCATGCAAACCTGTGAAGACAGAAGTAAAAAATCAATATACTACAACGTAATTGAAAAATCTTTTCCAAGTATGTTAAATTGAAGTACAGTACTTATGAATGGAGTTCTATGTGTATTATGCGTAATTCTTTTTTTTTAATGTATCAGCTATCAGCCACTGAATAAGTAAAATATAGTGTTAATTCTGTACTATAATTCTTGTGGTCTGTGACTTGTTTGAATCAATATTGCATCATTCACCAACCTCTCTGAGTTTTTGGGTCATTCTGGACAATGTCCTTGAGCTTGCTGCTATACCATCACAGATCATGTCCAGTTGTTTCAACCGCAAACCTTGTGCAAACCTTAAGAAAAGTAAATTATATTGAAGACATACTGTGATCTAATACATAAGTAATTAAGTAATATATTCATGGGGCTGAAACAGAGAGCACATCCCAAAATTTTCAATCTTTCTTGACATTCAAATTCAGCATGGTTTGAAATTTCAAAATAAAGTTGGTTTAGTTGGAAATTAAGGTGCACTACGGACTCTTCTAGCCCGCAGCCTAATTGCTAAAGCAGATATTTAAGTTTTTAGTTACAGTATACTACACACTATTCCTCTCAGGAAGAGCAAAGCATTTAGAATATACTTGGTAGTCTGAAAATTCAGACAGAAAATCATTCTAGAGTTAATGAACTACTATTATGCCTAAGCACATTCCTTTGCATGTAAATGCTAAGCAACAAGATTTAATAAAAATTCTGTACATTTTCCCCTTCTTCCACCTTAGTAAATATCACTGCTCATTATTTAGCCTATGAAAATGACAGCTGGCCTAGGCCTATATCAAAACAAAACACTGAAGGATTTTAAATACATTTCTAAAGTAATTTGCCTAAAACTATTCACAAAAAAAGTATTTAGTCCATCAAAACATGAAAGTTCTAGGGGTATCTTTTAACCAGGGTGACTTTTTTTTTTTTTTTTACATGCATTAACAACACAGAACGAGATAACAGAGTCATACCTGTGTATGAATTCGAGCCATTTTGCCAAAGGAATGTGGGATTTTGAGAATATTGTTCCATGTCTTACTGACAGTGAGTGTTTTTATGACGATTACAGACCCTAAAGAAGGAAAAGTTATCACCAATTATAGCCTTGACTAGTCAGTAACGTTACTGATTATGATATTTTTATAGAGCCCATCTTACCTGCGAAATCCATCGCTGCATCTAGATTTCTTCAGATGCATCTTGCCATTGCATCTTGCGCAGGTTATATTGCTTTTCAATAGTCCCCATTTACACATCCATTTCACAGTTTTTCTTTTGTTTTCTGTAGTGTCGGGGCGCCGACTGTTTCTTAAAAGTCCTCATAATAATCTTGTCATCTTGCTTTACTGCCTCAATGTCTTCTCTCTACCCACAGCACAGAAAAATAAAATTGGCAGCAATCTTGAATTTACCGTAATTACACCAATACTGTCGCAAAAAATCAATTGTTGAAGAAATTTTAGAAAGTGACACGATAACAAGTCATGCATCATTTGAATAATTTCCTCTTTTGCTTCTCTTATCTGGATGCATAGTTTGTTTTAAAGTTGTACATGAATGCGTTAAGTCTTCAGTGCACTGCACTGCAGGTATTGGTCTATTACCTGCTTTACGGTAACAGGCACTAACGTTACTCAGCAGAAGTTCCAGACGGTTCCACAGGACGCTCGACAAGAAGAAGACGACAAGAGGGAAAGTTCGAAAGAGAGGTAATTCAAACGAAGCATATTATATATTATTTTATTGTAAATACACGTATATCTCTGGCAGCCGTCTTCCTTGGTCAGTATTTGGTAGTTCATTGCTCACTATGTTAACGTTAGCTAACAGTTAGCTAACGTTAACATAGTGAGCAATGAACTACCAATTAACATTAACTAGTGTTAGTTGCATTTGGCTGATGAACAATCGGCTAACACTAGGTAAGGACAGGGCCTGAATTTCTGCATGGGGTGTAACTTATTGTGCACAATTTAATTGATTCCTGCAAATTAATAACGTTAAATAATGCGTGATTCCACACACATTTACAGCGGTGTAACCTTATGTTATTCAACCAACGTCTGCAGCGGTGCTTACTGCCGGAGTCTGGCCGCAACTGCTGTGTCCGACTGTCAGACTTTGACCCTGACACACTGTCAACCTGACAACCAAAAAAGACAAACTAACAACAATAATAACAATAATAAGTTTGAGGAAACAAACACAGAGTGCTGGCTAAATAGTAAATCTATATCATGTGAGGCTGGAACCTGTGCAGAAAAAAAATAAATAAAACAGCAAAGACCGAAAAACGAATGAAAATAGCGCCATGTGATGTCAGCATAACAACCTTAACCTTAATCCTCAGACAGGTAATGTGCTGTGTTTTATCAACTGATGTTACAAAACGTCTCTCATTCAGCAGTTCTGAAGAGAGAACTTCCAGTTAGCTAGAATACAAACTTATCCCATTTTATAGCCTATTCTAGATTTTAAGAGAGGTTGTGAGATGTAAATGGCTTGCTTTAAACCGTTTGATTTGGTTTTTACATGGAGCGGTCGTGTTTTCTCCCTCTTTTTTATGCTGGTCTAGATGGAAACTCGTGGCAAGAAGAGAGGTGAAGGGAGCAGCAAGACTAAAAGACCATCCAACCCTAACCTGTGTTCCTCTATGACTGGTGAATTTAAAAACATTAGAAATCATTGAATAAATAAATAGTTTTCCAATAATTTTGAGGCCTTGTACTGTATTAGGCATGTATGTATAAAAGTGGTATCACCTTGGCAGCTCATACACTTTTGTGTGTTCCATATAATAAACATTACATACATGATGTCCCAGTTTCTTCAATACTATGGATAACAATAGGCAACGTCTTGTAATGGTTTTAGGCTAGATAAATTGATTTTTACATGACTTAGGCCAAAAGACAAAGGGATTTGGAGTAATACATCTCAAAATTTTGGGTTATCTTTAAATTCCTAGCTAGGAGATTTGACTAAATATCATTCTGTTGGTAGTGCCACCTCAGGATGATCAATCTGAAGATGAGGTTGGCATGCAACAGAAGACCAAAAAGGCCACAGTTGGTTCTTCCCCGAAGGAATCACGTAAGTCTTGTGCATACTATGGAAGTTTGTAAGTAAAACAGTAATGCGTCTCTAAATTTATGGGGAAAATTTCATATTCAGCCTGAAGCCCAATTAGGAGTTTGACTAAATGTTGTTTCTGTGTCTGTTGGTAGTAAAAATTCAGGATTC
The DNA here is from genome assembly GCF_027409825.1 of Scomber japonicus. NCBI lineage: Eukaryota > Metazoa > Chordata > Actinopteri > Scombriformes > Scombridae > Scomber > Scomber japonicus. Next base: position 316,954 of record NC_070583.1, on the reverse strand, counting down.
TCTATCTGAAGATGAAGTTGGCATGCAGCCGAAGACCAAAAAGGCCAAACGTTGCAGTTCCCCCAAAAAACTATGTAAGTGAAAAGTTCTTTAAGACAATACCTTCCCCTAGTCTAGACTAGCAGATTAGCATGGTGAAATGTTGTCTGTCTGTCTTTCACTGTCAGTGTATAGAATAGGGAGAATTACCAGAATACCGCCATCTATTGATCAAGATAGGCAACAACAACATAAAAATAATTCCTGCTATCGGTTGCCAGACTGTTGCTAGGTAAAACACACCATTGCTAAGGACGCTGCTCTGATCAGAAGACACAGAGGAGGAAAACTATGCAGAATATTTACCTTGTGTTTCGTTTTTACCTTCATTAAACAGCTTTGGATGACTTGTAACTTGTTACAGGGAGAGTGGAGGCTCCTTCCACATTGTGGCTGAAAACCAAATTTACGCTCAGAGTCTCTGGTGTCACAGCTCTTGTCTCAGTGAAAAAAAAAAAGCTCTCGTCTCGGTGTCATCGCGAGTCTGTGACATAAATAACCTGTAAACCCTGTTTATGACACTACACAAACACAGGTAAAGTGAAAAAGGAGACCGCACACTAGTAGTCTACTCTCGTGACAGTCACTCACATGTGACGTTTCGGGCCTTGGCTCTTTATTAAACATCAGACATGTCTGATGAAGGGCCAAGGCCCAAAACGTCACATGTGAGTGACATTAAACTGTCACAGGAGCAGACTACTAGTGTGCGGTCTCCGTTTTTACTTTACCTGTTCTTTTTTTAGCGGTCCAGCACCTAGTTTTTGAGAGATTGTTGGGGATGTGGGTCCGTGTACGTTTCGTTAGTTTGATTTTTCCTTCAAACCGAACTGTCAGAAAACGAAAGTAATCTGTGTATCATTTGTTCATTCTATTTTCAATTGGAAATCAAAAATCAAAAAATGAAAAAGTGACAAATCTGTGTAGGTCCGTGTATGTTCTGGTATTTGGATTTTCCGTTCATGAATGGGAATTAAAAAACAAAAAACGACTGGTTTATTTGATTTTCGTTTTGAAATACAAAAACAAAAATTGAATTACACTGCATTTTTCTTTCATTTTCATTTTCTATTTCATATAACAAAAATAAATTCACTAGTCAACAGGAACGAAAAAACGGACCAAAAACAACCATTTATTCATATTCTAGCACCGGAAGCTGTCATTTAGGCAGATCTATGTAACCTGCAGTCAGGGACATGCACATGATTATAGAGGGGCAGGGGCTCAAACTCAGAAAAGGGCAGCATGTGTGCGTGCAGAGCGCACACCAGATTTTTTTCCCGGTCCTTTACACAATATGGAAATTAATGTAAAATTAAAAAATAAAGTGCTAATAGAAAGCTAACTACTTAGCTGTGTGTCCTGTGTAGGTGAAAGTGATGCATTTGCTCTTTCTTTTGTGTCAACATGAGTTCATTCACATTATCAAAGTCACAATAAACTTTATATCTAAACCTCAGACCTGTAGTGAAGGAAATATGATCCGCCGCAAACACAGTGAATTTTATTTTGAAAATTAACCCGGTGTTTTATTTTGTATTTTGTACACGATTTCCTGTCCCGCACGATCTGCTCTGTGCTGAATTGACGTCCGGCAAAAACAGAAGCTGACACATTGATTAAAATAGAGCGTTTTCTGAAATATTACCCATATTTAAGCACGTTGAATAAGTGGACGGAGACTAGTTAGACCATAACTCAGGTTCACGTTGCTCCACTGTCACGTCTCCTCAGTTATCCATGGTCTCTCTCTCTCTCTCTCTCTCTCTCTCTCTGTCTCTCTCTCTCTCTCTCTCTCTCTCTCTCTCTGTCTCTGCCTCTCTCTCTCGGCTCTGTAACCGAGCGAAGACGCAACGGACAGAGGAGCAACAGGCTCAACACAAACAACAACCCCGTATTATAAGTAAATGGTTTTTGTACCGCTGTTTGTTTTTTTGTTTTTTTTCCCCTAACAGGAATTAATTAATGTTATTTAAAACACACACACACACACACACACACACACACACACACACAGGGCACTTTTTAATACGAGGCAAAAAGAGCAGGGGCTCAAGCACCCCTAGGGCTCTATGTGTGTGCGTGCCTGCTAGCAGTCATGTCTTCATCGCGAAGACAAACTCTCTTGCTCTTTCTGAACACGACATACTGGTCCATTTTCCTCTTCGAAGTCTCCGTCATGTGCCTATTCTCCTTAATTGTCTCACTCCTGGACATGCGCTCTTGCCAAGCTTCCGGTGCGAGAATATGAATAAATGGTTGTTTTTGGTCCGTTTTTTCGTTCCTGTTGACTAGTGAATTTATTTTTGTAATATGAAATAGAAAATGAAAGAAAAATGCAGTGTTTTGTATTTCAAAACGAAAATCAAATAAACCAGTCGTTTTTTGTTTTTTAATTCCCATTCATGAACGGAAAATCCAAATACCAGAACATACACGGACCTGTGTATTATTCGTTCATTCTATTTTCGATTGGAAATCAAAAATCAAATAAACGAAAAAGTGACAGCTTATTTTGTTTTTGAATCCAACACAAAAAACAAAAACATGTCTGGTTTTTCATATTTCAATTTTAGGCTCAGATCAAAAATACGAAATAGAAAAACGGGCAGCAGGACTGATTTTGATTTTAATATTTAATTGGTCTGGTTTACATGACCCGGAAGTTTGGCGATATCAAAGAGACGCAGTCACAAAGATCATTCATAGTGGCAGTGAACATCCGAGGAGCTGGAGGGTAAAACATCAGTTCAGCGACAAGATCGGACACTGTACACTCTTTATTACTGTACAGAGTAGACAGTATGATTTGCTTGTTAAAAAAAACCTCACTGTAGCCTATATTCGTGCAGGAACGATAGACTGTATATAAGAAATGGACGTAACATCCGTGACGTCACCCATTGGTTTGTGGACTGCTGCTCGGAAGCCAATAGTATCGAATCTAGGCAGCGCCATCTTGAAAATTTCAGGTGCATGCCGGGAAAAAAAAGAACATGGATTCTACTTATATGGGCATGAGGCGGAGTCATGGACGGAAGTATGGGCGGGACCAACGGCGGAGCGGGGAGGCTGCGATTGGTTGTGAGGGCTGGATCTCAAGGACATTGGTCAATCACCCTGTCAATCACAACGTAGCCACCTAGCCTGCTTTATCGTCAAATATAAAATCAGAGAGGCCAAAATTTCACAAATGAACACCAGACTGCATTGAAGAAGGCTTAAATATGAAGGTATTATTGGTGCAAAAGGTTTGAGCACCTGTAACAATGGAATTTGTAGTTGTGTACAGTGATTGTGTATGTGTGTCAGTAAATTTGAGGTCACATACTCTATGAGTTGTGTACTTGTAGATTTTTTTTCTCTCCACAAATACAACACAACACTTACACATTCACAAATTCTTAATTACAGGTGCACAAATCCTATTTTACAAGTCACAGATTAAAAAACTGACATGCTCACATTTTTGCTCCTATTGTTGTAGTATATTTGGTGCAAAACATATTTGTGTAGCTGTATCAAAAAATGTGAAGTTGTACAATAAATATTCAATGTATGTAAAATAATTTCTCACGAAAATATTTGTGTTCTTTTAAAACACAAACAAAAATCGATAAGTACAACTGCTCGAATCTTCCACACGAGTCACAGATTCTGTTTCCTTCAACTACAAATCACAAATCGAGCCTCCACTGAGATATGTGGTGCAGAACTATCTGTGCATTCAGTCTATGGAGCAAAAGGCGGGTGCTGATCTGAGATCGACTGATCCCACAGCCAATCAGAGAGGAGAGGGGCTTCTGTCCCACAGCCAATCAGAGATGGACTTTTGTTTACATGCGGAGTGAGAAGGATTTAGCACATGCTAAAACTAACAGCAGCAGAGACAGCGATATAGGCAACTTTCAAGGTAGGTTGTATTTTTAACTACATAAATAAATAAACCCCGACGCGAAGCTGAGAAATTTAGCGTCCTGTCACTTTTCCTCTGTTTTGATAACCCTCCTCCCGGCCGCGTGCATTGTTGCAAGTGTGTATTGTTGTTGTTTTATCTGTCATAAACTGTAAAAAGAGATTACGGCGCGTGACAGATATGCACAAATGCACGCGGACTCTAAAGCTTCACGTCGGGGTTTATTTATTAATGTGGTTAAAAATACAACCTACCTTGAAAGTTGCCTATTTCGCTGTCTCTGCTGCTGACTGAACTTTTTATTACATTGTATCCTGTTTGGATCTGATATCCTTTTGGTTGTGTATTGTATTGTGCTGTGTGTGTTTTACAGAGATGTTTTAATATCGATGTTCATCAATATGTACTGTCCCTATCCAAAAATAAAGTATTTATCATTATTATTATTATTATTATTTATTAGTTTAGCAAGTCCAAATCCACCGGTGGGAACCATAAACTGTGGTGGGAACTCTTCTTCCCCTTCTCACTCCGCATGTAAACAAAAGTCCATCTCTGATTGGCTGTGGGACAGAAGCCCCTCTCCTCTCTGATTGGCTGTGGGATCAGTCGATCTCAGATCAGCACCCGCCTTTTGCTCCATAGACTGAATGCACAGATAGTTCTGCACCACATATCTCAGTGGAGGCGCGATTTGTGATTTGTAGTTGAAGGAAACAGAATCTGTGACTCGTGTGGAAGATTCGAGCAGTTGTACTTATCGATTTGTGTTTGTGTTTTAAAAGAACACAAATATTTTCGTGAGAGATTATTTTACATACATTGAATATTTATTGTACAACTTCACATTTTTTGATACAGCTACACAAATATGTTTTGCACCAAATGTACTACAACAATAGGAGCAAAAATGTGAGCATGTCAGTTTTTTAATCTGTGACTTGTAAAATAGGATTTGTGCACCTGTAATTAAGAATTTGTGAATGTGTAAGTGTTGTGTTGTATTTGTGGAGAGAATTGTTCATCAACATTATCCTCTTGTCTGAGGTGTCTGTGTACTAAGTAGTAGTAAAAAAGAACAAGAACATTTGGCACTACATAAATCAAGTTACAGCTAAAGCTTACTTCATGGAGCATATAGCATAAAACTGAAACTTAAGGCCATACTCTCCAATAGGTCAGCTTTAGCTGCCTGACCATAACTCAGTGTATGTTGCACCAAAGGTTGTCCTCGACTAAGGATTTTCATAGTTGAGTCTGATTTGTCAGATTTCGCCCTCAGTCAACTAATCGTTGGTTCATGATGTTTATTGATTCATGATCTCATTTGCATTTCTTTCTGCTACAGAAAAAAAGAGTTTAAACACCCGAATAAAAAAATATTTCAGTCTCATCATAATATAAGAAAACATAAATTCTGTGTAAAATCAGATGTTCAGCACTGCAGCAGGGAGCACCCCTATATATTCAGAATCCTTTTTTTCCCCACAACCACATTTTGTTAGTATTTGACGAGGTTCAGTCGAATCAGACTTCCCCGAATCGAATCGTTGAATAGTATTCAAATAAATAAATATGAATAAATAATAGTATTCAAATAAATGTTCTTATTTTTCCTATGGACCACATGTGATGAGCTTGAACAATGGGGCTTAGGTCTAACACCAAACTTCTCCTTTAAGGAAATCAATCATAACTAATTCAAATTTTGTCATCTTCTCTTCCAAGTGACAACCGTTGATGGCGTGGTGCGGCGCTACAAGAGGGCTCTCAAGAGCTTAAAAAAAAATGGATCCATGAAGCGAGCCTTTGAGTATTTGGGGGTGGACCGGAACACTATTGCAAGGACCGCCCCAATCGCTGAGGTCAACATAATTTTCCCAGACATATTTGAGGGTTTGAGTAAAGATAGTCATGAAAAAATCTCCACCTTCACAGAAAGGTGCAGGGAAGCCATAACAGCAGAAATGGCGAGCACACTGACACACAAAAAAAATGCAGGTGAACTACTGCCGATCACTTACAAAATGACCTAGTCATTAGACAATTAGTCAATAGTTTTTATTGTTGTTCATGTTTTGTTAAGAAACTTTTTCCAGTATTTGTGTTTGCTTGTGTTGTAGCAATGTTGCAGTTATTGCAGGCCCAGAAGTCACAATGTATGCCAGCAATAGCAGAAGAGGTTTCTAAGCACATTGTAACGTGTATAGTATAATGTTGTGACCTTGTGTTGTGATAATGATGATGACAGCCAGTTCATATGTTCATGAGAAAATAAAATTGTCAATCATGTTATAATAAAAACGTTGTTATAATGATGTCATAACAGTCAGTTTATCCTTCATGCTATGTTAATGACAGATCAAAATGCTCCCACTTTACTTTAGGTCAAAGAATTTCTTCATTACATTGTCATAATGATGTCATGACAGTCAGTGTATCCTTCATGATATGTTAATGACAGATCAAAATGCTCCCACTTTACTTTAGGTCAAAGAATTTTTTCATTACATTGTCATAATGATGTCATGACAGTCAGTTTTTGGTATTCTGTCAATCAATGACCATGTGCTAGAATTGGTCTTTAACCTTGAACAGCTAATGATAATAATCATTGTCAACTTGCCATAAACACAAAAATAGATGCATATTTCGTTAATGTCAAGTTGTCGTGACAGAGACATTTTCTAGTAATGTCACTTTGAATAATGTCACGTTGTCATAATAAGGACATCTCAAACAAATTTAATGTCAAGTTGTCATGACAAAGACAAATTCTGGTTATGTCACCTTGATTAATGTCAAGTTGTCATAATGAAGACAACCAAAATAATGTCAACTTGTCATTACCAAATCGAATGACACTTAATGACAACAGTCATAAACGTTTAATGACATTGAGATAATGTTTATGACATGTTTATGACTGTGTCATGTCACTCTCATGACAATGTCATGTCACTCTTATGACGGTACCTTCAAGTAAAGTGTTACCTAATTTTCTTTTGTGGTGGGTTTTTTGAGGAATGATTGAGTTTGTTAAGTGTTCGTAAATTGAAATCTAGCTGAAAGGTGACTAATTTGTAATATGTTTGTGTTGGAATACTGTAAATCAAAAATATATTTTTTAAAAACAAATATATTTTCATAATAAAAGACAAAAAAAACCAAAACACGCCCGATCTCATCTGATCTCGGAAGCTAAGCAGGGTCGAGCCTGGTTAGTACTTGGATGGGAGACCACCTGGGAACGGGCCATGACCCCCCCAAGTCCCTATCGGTGATCCTGGGATGAGCACGATCCTGGGCCACCTGCTGGACGATCCTGGTACTGCAAGATGTTGCAAGATGCTGTGGTCGAGTGGGTAGAGCGTTGGTTTACCATTCATGAGATGACAGGTTCGAGCCCCTGTCCAGCTAATAGAAAGCTATAGATTGACATCTCCAGTAAATGGTTGCATTGAAGGTTTATGAAGATGGGTAATTTCCTTGAAAGATGTATAATCCCTTACACTGCTTGACAGAATAATTGTAGTTGAAAGGTGCAAACCCCTGTGTTTGAATGCAGTTCATTTCAGGGAAGTATAAAACAGGTCAGTATTCTTATTCCTCTTTTTGGACCCTTCATTTCACGTAAACTTTTAATTTCAGGTAAGCATCACACTCCAGTTAGTTTCAGGTAAGTATAATGCAGGTAAGTATTCTTATTCAGCTTTTTGGACCCTTGATTTCAGGTTAAGTTTTAATTTTAGGTAAGCATTGCACTCCAACATAGGTTCATGTTACAAAAGTTACCCAAGTGGATATTTTTAGTATGTAAAGCAGTTAATAACTGGTAAGTATTAATCGATTAAGCCATGGCAACACATGAATAAAAAATGACCCTTTTTATAGTGTAAAACACTTAAATATGGAATTGTTATGTAAACACCAGGTAATAAGCAGAGCCGTTTTCAAATGCAATGAAAATATTTTATTGACACCACAGGAATGAAATCAAACATGACGTGAAGGATCCCACATGCTTGATGCAAAAGGTAACAGGTAGGTATGAATGAAACATGTATATGAACATTTTGTATGACACGTATTACATTACAACATGTATGAAATGTAAAACAACACACAAATAAGTTAAATAAATATATACGTTATAAACATTTAAAACATTTTTAAACAATTTCACAGTATTTACATCATTGTGTGTGTGTGTGTGTGTGTGTGTGTGTGTGTGTGAGAGAGACAGACAGACAGTCCAGTAACCAACAACAAGGTTAGAAGGATGTTCTCCTCTTCTCCAGTTCCCATCAACCACAGTTTTGAAGTGTTCATAACTGTTATATGTTACACACAAGCACAATGCTGTAAGTACCATAGACTATATTACAGTGTCATACAGTACAGCACACAATGTGCTGTGTGATCATAAGGAAAATACACATTTTAAATCAATTTCACAGTATTTACATCATTGTGTGTGTGTGTGTATCAGTATGGTGTGTGTGTGTGTACGTGCGTGCCTGCGTGTGTGTGTGTGTGTCAGTGTGAGTAACAGACAGACAGACAGACAGTCATTGCAACCCACAACAGGTTTAGAGGGTGACTCTCCTCTTCTCCAGTTCCTGGTCCACCACACTTTTAAAGTGTTCATAGCTGGTGTACGTTACACCTTCGAAGCCAGGTGTGGTGGACATATTGGTGGCGAGGCAAAAGGTGAAGATTTTCTGGCTGCTTCCAGCCACCTTGTCTTTGGAAGGGGTGTATTTCTTCCGCTGCCCCCCACACTGCGGCACTTTGCAAGCCCCACATGGCTTATTGGACTTGTTGGGCATCACAGGTTTCACGGCGGGAGGACAGGGTGGGAGGACAGGGAGGAAGACTGGGTTGGCGGATGGCAGCAATCTCACTGACGGAGCCTGTGGTTGGGTTGGCAGCACTAGGAGGACAGGTGCTTTTGCCACGGCAGATGACACGTAGGATGCAGTGGCAGGCTTGGGCTGGATACTGCGGTGTGAAGGGCCTGGTTGACAGCCTGGCTGTGGCTCTGGCTGCAGCTGCGTCTCTTCAAAGTCCAACCTGTAAAAAATAAAATAAAAACACACACACACACAAGCACAATACTGTGAGTATCATATACTATAATACAGTGCAATACAGTACAGCTCTCCACAAAAAAATAAACAGATAGAGTGAGTGAAGAGCTTACCTCCGCTTTTCCCCACGCCTTTTGCCAGCGACATGGTGAGGCTCCTGGTACTGCACCTGAGGTCTGTCTGGTGGTGGCAGTGACGACGGCAGAGCAGGGGCATCAGGCATTGGTTGGTCTGACAGAACGTCCCGATGAGTCTTCACTCTTGGCCTGACCGTTGCCCTGAAGTTGGCCATCTTCTCCTCCCTCCTGAAAAAGCCGGGTCGTCCCTCACTCTGTCGGCGATCCTCTTGTACTGGCCTTTGATGGACGAGGTCAGCTTGCTGGGAGACGAATGGAATTTGCTGCAGGTGGGATAGTGCTGCAGCATCTTAATCAGGAGGTACAGAAGACGGCGCTGCTTGGGGGTACCTCATCCAGCCAAACTTGGTCTTGGGAGGGGTGTACGTCCCTGCAGGCTTGGCGAAGGCGAGGATGCCCTTCTGCGAGGAGGATGAGGCTGCCGTCGACGAAGAGCCAGCTGTGTGTGCGTCGTACAGCAGAGTCTGGTACAGGTCACGCCGCTCGATGTACCACTCGTCGTGGCCCTGTTTCAGCAGCCGCTGCACCTTGCTCATCGACACGGCGTTGAGGCGGTCGCTCAGCAGAGTCACCACTCCTCTGTCGATGGCGCGCTTCCCACACAGAATGGCGGGGAACATCCGTCTAACGGCAGGGGCGAGGCTCATCAGAACTTTTGGACTGTAGGCCAGCCAAATGTACTGCTGCTGCTGATGGTGATCTTCCTCCTCCTCCTCCTCCTCCCCCTCGATGTCGCGCGCCACCGACACATGCCTCACCTTCTCGCAGTAGGAGCACTTCAGCTTTTCTGTCAGGAGGGTGTAATAAGATGACATGCCACACACCTGCCTGGCATAGCTGCTGAAGCCCTTCCTCTCCAGGTATTCCCCAGGCGGCGCAGGGCAGTTGGTGTTGGGGCAGGGAATCATGGCCTTCATCACACCGACGGGGCGCCAGAAGAAGGCAGGCGTGGTGAAAAAGGAGAGCATGCTGGGAACTGCTCCCTTGACGGATACAGGCAGTGGGGGTTGGTGGAACTCCATCTTCTCCTTCAGCAACTTCCTCTCCACAATGTCACCTTTGGCATTTTTATAGCGGGATGCCCTCTCAAACAGGCTATATGCCTCGTTGCTCTTCATCCACTTAATGTTTGGGAGGGCGATGGCAAGTGCTTGGGCAGATGAGGGTGGCTCCTCCCAGTACCTCTGCCAACCTTCCAGGTGGATGCCGGAGGACACAGAGGGCTCCTGCGATGGTGGCACGGCAGACTCCTGGCTGGCAGCTGCGGCTGGGGTGAGCTGTCCCACGGTGGTGATGTGGGTGGAGACAGGGACCTGGGACTCATCCAGGAGTTGTTCTGCAAAGCACACACACACACACACACAGACACACACAGAATTGAGATAGTTATTCTAAATGAACATAATGACAGAAGTAAAGAAAAACATTGTTAGTTTAAGTCGCTCTAGAAGGGATACAATGGTCAATTCATTCCATATGTAAGCATAATAATATTACCTGCCACAGCCAATAGCTCGGCATCACTGGCATAATTGGAGCCATGCTGGGAAAAGGATGACACCGCTGCGCCTGTCTTTTCCTGAAAAAACAAAAACAAAAAAACAACAGTAAGATCCAGACATCATGGTTTTGAAATAGTGTGGATTATCACTCACATGTACATGTAGAAATTTTAACCTAGCTAACTTGCCTTCAGCTTCTTGTCAACTAGACAGGTGACAGAGGGGAAGTTGTTAACATATTCCTGCAGGCGCTCCTTCTGCCACTTCATGAGCTAATTCAGCTCACCCTGGTGAATGTATTCGGCCAGTATCCACGCCACCCAACCAGCGTCATTCTCCAGCAGCCACCTGAATGTCTGCCCGGCGTACTTTCCAAAGGTCATGACGAGCTGGCCTCTCCACATTTCCCCTCCAGCCTCTCTGGCAGCGGCCTCCGCCTTCACGGGGTCCAGCCAGGTCGGGTCCACCTTCTTGTTGGGGTTGTCTGCCTCAGCCTTGGCAGCTGCCGTACACCTCAACCGGGCCTCTCCCTGCTTGTACAAAGGGTTGTTGGGGTACTGGTGCTGTTTCTGGTGTAGGTCCAGCTGGGGCTGGGTAGCGAAGCTCTTCCCACACACGTCACAGGCATGCTGCTTTGGGTAATGGAGCTTCATGTGGCGTGTGAGGTTGGACTTCAGAGTAAACCTCTTGTTGCATACCTCACACTCATAGCTATCATGGCTCTCCATTCTTTCTGGTAATGTAAACACAGGTAATAGGGATCAGACAGTGATGACTGTTCATTTAACTTTCCAACAAGTGACTGTAACAAAACTTTTAAACATGGCTTATTTACAGTCAGTAGTCATCATATGAATAAGGTCAAAGCAAGACAGCCAAGTTATTTATTTAAACTGGATGACAGTATTTAGTTACACAACACAGCTGTTACAGTGGTTAGCCTACTATACAGCGGGCTGTCATTAGTTCAGTCTAGCAACATTTCAAAGCTGGAATTAGTCACCCAATACAGTATTTCATGCAATGACATCCTTTCCCTCAACAGACATAATCTTCACATGATACATGATCGGCTATACAGAAATGTGCTGTTGGTGTATTAGCCTAGGACAACACGCTCGCCAGATTGTTCTAAATAGCCCTATGTTGTTAGAAATTGCTGTTTACCAGGTATGCAGCGCATCCCATGCAACAAGAGATTAACACGGTCGCCAAATTGCTTTATGTTACACTTACTCTGGCATCGGCTGTTGTCTAAACAGTCACATTTACCCACATTAACACATATCCACATCAAATTGACCAAGAAAATGTTGATTGTCGCTGAAAAGCAACAGGTGTGCAGGTGTGCGATGTAGCCGCTAGTGCTACTGTAATCGTCGTTGCGCTGACCGCTAGCAGACTAATTACCTCAGGAGGCAGATGAACCTGACAGAAAACTTTGCCGATAGCCCCCAACTCAAACAAATTTCGACGAATTATAGATTAATACTAAGAAAACTTTCTTCTAACAACACACTTTCAACTCATTGTAAACAGTCTTGTTAGCCGCGTTAGCTAGCTACAGACGCACACTAATCAGCTTGGGTGAATATAGTCATGCCATACACCGTTGGAAAGCTTACATTGTCACGATTAAAACGAGACCAACCACGAGTAATATGGTTACTCACAGACAAAACGGCGTTAGGTTGACTGAAGTCTACCCAGCAGCTAAAAACATACCTTCAATGTCTTCCCTTTATATACAACGACCGTGTTATGACACAGAATCTTTTCTCTTTCTACAAAATCGATACAGCTTAATACATACCTTAAAAAAAATTAACTAGCAAAGGATGAAGAGAATACAATTTACCTGAGTGAATCCTCCGTTGACAGTAGTGGCAATGACCGGTGAATACATTAGCTGACGTATTCTGATCCTCGCTCAATGATTGGTCTGTTGAGCGCTGAGCTCTGCTCAACATTGCTCAACCATTGGCTGATCGCTCCTCAACTCTGCTCAACATTGCTCAACCATTGGTCGGTTGACGGCAGCTTAGGGACTTGGTGGAGAAAGTGCCTGGGAACACCAGGTGCTGTAAGCTCTGTTGCTCCATCACCGCACACAGGGCTTTGAGGAACAAAAGCTGCAATCATTCCAGCTGTGTCTGAATGCACGCCAGAGAGGTGACACTGAGACACGCCCCTTTCAGGAAGTGCATGGTCAGAGAGAGACAAAGAGAGTTTTGTTTGGAGTGAAAGTTGTGCTATTTAAACCTGGAGTTTCGTTATTATTTTGACTATTTCGTTTGTACATAGTACAGTTTTCATTTTTGTGTTCTTCCCCTGACAGCTTTTGCTGTCTGGGGGACGTGCTTTTGTACTCACCGGACGGACAACATGGATGCGCAAAATGGACTGACAGAGGGAGAAAAGTTTAAGAGAGAGCTGACTGTGGAGGTGGAGGTGGAGGGAACAGAGATTTTATCCATGATGGATGTACTGAAGGGGGTGAAGAAGGAGTGTGGAGAGGTGCTGGGCTGCAGGGTGAGAAGCGAAAAAATATATGAACTAACAATGAAAACTGAAACCGGAAAAACAAAACTAATGGATGGGGTGCGCATTAATGGAGTGCTCATACACGCAAGAGACATTTCAAGTAATGAAATGGTAGTCTCTTTCATTAATTTACCCGTCTACATGGAGGACGGCAAGATACTGGATAAGCTGGAGGAGTGGGGAGTGAAGGCTATGTCACCAATCAAGCGCCGAGTGTGGCCAGGGACTGACATATTGGACGGCACCAGATTTTTAAAAGTGCGCTTCACAGAGCAGGTCCGCTCACTCCCATACTCCACTAAGTTTGATACAATGAGAGGCACGGAGTACTTCAGGGTCATTCATGACAGACAGATACGTGTCTGTAGACTGTGCATTAAGACAGGGCACATCTTCAGAGAATGTCCGGAATTTAAATGTTTTAAATGTGGACATACGGGCCATTACGCACGGGAGTGTGTGGAGCGGAGAGCGACGGAGGAAAAGGAGGGGGAGAGTGGACGAGAAGACTGCGACGAGCAGACGGGGGACCGGACGAGGGAACAGGATGAAGAGGGTGAGGAGGACATGGAGGAAGAGCAAGAGGACGGGCAGGAGGACGACGGCGAGGATGGGGGTGAGATGGAGCAGACGAGAGGAGGCGAGGAGGAAAAGGAGGACGAGGAGGGTCGGAAGGATGGTGACAAGGATGAGAGCGTTGGATTGGGGAATAAGGATTGTGGACTAAAAGAACAGAGACCATGGAGTGGAAAAGCGAGGAGGGAAGAGGAGACAGACGTGCGTTCAGGAAAGAAAAAAAAATATCCCAGAGACTGATTGCCAAGAGACAGGCAGAAAAGGACAGAGAACGAGAAGAACGAAGGGGGGCGCGGTCTGGTATGTAATTTTGATTTAAAATGTTTGGTTTAAACTTTTATTTATTTTTATGGTTTGCTCTCATGGCCACTGTAACTTCTGTAAATGTAAATGTATTAAGGGATAGAGGGAAGATAAAAGAAATGCTTTTTACATATCGTAGTGATTATATGTATACAGGAAACGAATTGGGATGAGGAGAAAGTAAGAGAGATGAGAGGAGAATGGGAGGGAGACATCCATTATAATAATGGAGCTAGAAATGCAAGGGGGGTAGCAATAATGATTAAAAAGGATAGTGTAGAAGAGATAAAGGAGGTGTATAAAGACAGGACAGGGAGGATAGTAGCAATAGAGTTTAAATATAAAAAGGTAGAATTCAGACTAATTAATGTGTATGTGCCAAATATAGAAAAAGATAAGTGGGGTATTATAGAGGAATTAAAAAAGATAGTTGTGGGAAGATGTATTATTGTAGGGGATTTCAATATAAAATGTAGATTAGATATAGGTAAGGGGGTAGAATTTAGGTGGGAGAAGTCGAGAAATATGTTGTTAGAGGTGATGAAGGATAAGGGCTTGATAGATGCGTGGAGATACGAGTACCCAGAGAAGAGAGAGTTCACGAGGAGACAGATTAGGGATGGAGTATTAAAACAGAGTAGAATAGATTTAGTGTTAGTACAGGGGGAAATTATTGGATATATAGACAGAATAAGACATCAGGGAAATAGCTTTAGTGATCATGATGGGGTTAGGTTTAGAATTAAGGTCGGGAGAGAGGAGGTAGGGGGAGGGATGTGGATATTGAATGCAGGATATATTGAGGAAGAAGAGTATGAGAATTATTAGATAGAGAGAATGAGAGGAGAGCGGTGTACATTGAAAAGGATAGTGTAGATGATAGTATAGGGGAGAGATGGGAGAAGATAAAGGATCAAATCAAATCTATTAGTATACGGTATAGTAAGAAAAGAAAAGAAAGGATGATGAAGGAGGAGAAGGGTTTGAAGGAAAAATTGAGAGTAGAATTGAGTAGGGTAGAAGATGAGGAGGGATATAGTATAGACAATTATATAGAGATAAAGATGAAGCTAGAGAGGTATGAAAGGGAAAAATGTAGAGGGGCGATTTTGAGAAGTAAAGCAAAATATGCTTTAGAGGGTGAAAAGTGTACAGGATACTTTTTAGGGTTAGAGAAAAGAAGACAGAATAGGACATTTATCAATGAAATTAATAATAAGAAGGGAGAGGTAATAAAAGATTATGTGGAGATACTGGAGAGGATACAGGAGTTTTATGGGGAGTTATATAAGAAGGGAGAAATAGATGAATCAAGTATAGATGAGGTATTGGCAAGTGTAGAAAAAAGTTTGAGTGAAGATGATAAGAAATGGTGTGATAGGGAAATAAATGAGAAGGAGGTGATGGAGGCAATAGCAAGTTTGAAAAGTGGGAAGAGTCCGGGGAGTGATGGAATAGGGATGGAATGGTATAAAACATATTAGAATGAGGTAGCACCGATTTTAGCAGAAGTGTTTAGGGGGATGGAAAGAACAGGGCTAGTGCAGGATAGGATGGTAGAAGGGGTGATAACAATTATATATATATTTTTTAAAGATTTTGTTGGCATAGACGCCTTTATTTATCAGTAAACTGACAGGAAACATGGGAGAGAGAGGGGGGTGTGACATGCAGCAAAGGACCTCCGATCGGGATTCGAACCGGGGTCGGCTGCGTATATGGTATGCGCTCTAACCACTCGACCACCTGCGCGCCAATAACAATTATATATAAGAAAAAGGGAAGTACTTTAGATTTAGAAAATTATAGACCAATTAGTTTATTAAATGTAGATTATAAAATTTTAACAAAAGTATTAGCAAATAGGATGAAGAGAGTGATAGGAGAGATAGTGCATACAACACAAAGTTATAGCATACCAGGAAGAGATATAGCAGATACGATAGGGACAGTTAGGGATATTTTGGAATATATGAAGCGGGATAAGAAAGGGGGAGTGGTGTTAGGAATAGACTGGAATAAGGCGTTTGATAGGGTAGAGCATAGGTTTCTGTATAGAGTATTAGAGCGATTTGGGTTTGGGGAGAGAATGAGGGGATGGGTGAAGAGATTATATGGGAGTGCAAAAAGTCGAGTAAAAGTGAACGGGGTACTGACAGACAGTTTTGAAGTGGGGAGATCAGTGAGGCAGGGGTGTCCTCTATCAGCGTTGCTGTATGCAATAGTGGTAGAGGCCCTAGCTACACTAATTAAGTTGAATAAAGATGTGAAAGGGATTCAGCTGCCTTACGGAGGGATGTGTGTAATAAATCAATATGCGGATGATACTACTATCATGGTTAGAGATGGAGGAAGTGTAAAGAAAGTTTTGGAGTTAGAGAAATATGGAAGGGCATCAGGGGCAAAAATAAATAAAGACAAATCAGAAATAATGTACATAGGTGAAGTAGAGAGAGTAGAAGTGGGATTAAAGGTGGAAGAAAAATATATAAAGGTGTTGGGAGTGCACTTAGGGGTGGAAAGTAAGGAGGCGAGAGATGTGACGTGGACAGGGGTGATAAATAAAATAAGAACAGTATGTACAGCGTGGAGGGGGAGGAAATTAAGGTTAAAGGGGAAGATAATTGTGGTTAATAGTTTGTTGTTATCAGTGTGTGTGTGTATGTGATGAGTGTTCTTGATATGCCGGAGTGGGTGATGAATGAGTTAAACAAAATTGTGTGTGATTTCATATGGGAAGGGAAAGGGGTGAAAATTGCACAGAAAACATTAATCGGGAAAAAGTGGGAGGGAGGGTTAAATTTAGTAGATTTGGAAACAAAACGGGCAGCACTGAGAATAAAAACGGTACAGAAATATATGGTGGGAAGATGGAATTATGGGTGGAAGGAACTCTTGAAGAAATATATCAATGATGTGGGGGGAATGGGTGAGAATGGCTGGTGTATGGGGTTTAAGAAATCAATGACGGTAGGAATACCAGAGATTTATAGAGAAGTATTAGAAGCATGGAGAAAATTTCTTCCTAAGGTGGATTATGAGTGTGATGGGTTGCAAATGTTTGTAAACTTGCCTTTATTTCTAAATGAAAAACTCAGATATAAAAATAAAATATTATATGAACCACAATTTATAAAAGGAGGTATTAAGCAAGTTAAAGATATAATTTATGAGGTCATCCCAGGATTTCTTAGAGAAAACTGTATTTATGATTCGGTGTGTGAGTATGAAGGAATGGAAAGCAGAGAGAAAGTAAATAAAATATATGAAAGAATTAAAGCAAGTATACCTTTGAACTGGACTAACAAAATTGAAAAAGAATGTGTCCAGACAATAGATGAATGTATGCCTGAGATGTTTGTGATGAAGAATGGGAAAAAGAATGGGAAATGTGAAATTAAGAGTATGAGTGTAAAAAAAGTGTATGGATGGTTAATAGTTGATGTGATAAAAGAGCCAGCGGCAGAGAAAGTTTGGAGTAGAGTGTTTGAAGATTTTGATGTAAAGAAAATATGGTCGAATGTGAACATAAAATATAACAGTGTAGAGTGTGAGAATAATGATTTTCTGATAAAACATAATAGGATATATACAAATGTGGTGTTTAATAGAATTAACAATGCTGTAAGTGCAATGTGTGATGTATGTAATAATGGCCATGAGAGCTTTTTACATTTTTTTTTGGACTGTGTTGACTTGGTTGATTTCTTTGATTTTTTAAAAGCATTTTTGAAGAAAAACTGGAGGATAGACTCAGAGTTGGAAGAAGGATGGAGGAAATTGTTTTTGTTTGGTTTATTTGAAAAAAGGAAAGATGTGAATATTTGGTTTATTAATTTTGTCTTAAGTCATGCCAGACTCTGAATTGTAGGTATGGTGGGAAGGAGGTCAAACAGTTTTTTTAAGTGGGAATAAGTTTATTTATGAAGGTGAGGAGGGCAAGATTCTGTTTAATTGGTGAAAAAAAAGATGATAGTTTGGATTTTGGCTGTGTTTTGTGGGAATGATGGAAGGGATGGGGAAGGGATTAAGTTTTGTGTAAAAATATGGTTTTGAAAATGTAAATTTGTGAATTGGAATAAAAGAAAAAAGAAAAAAAAAAAGATCTCGTCTGATCTCGGAAGCTAAGCAGGGTCGGGCCTGGTTAGTACTTGGATGGGAGACCGCCTGGGAATACCAGGTGCTGTAAGCTCTGTTGCTCCATCACCGCACACAGGGCTTTGAGGAACAAAAGCTGCAATCATTCCAGCTGTGTCTGTATGCACGCCAGAGAGGTGGCACTGAGACGCCTCACTTTCCAAGTAGTTTTTAGGGTTCCAGTTCTCACTGTTACAGCCTGTAAAAAGCCTGCAATCATCTTATAAGAAATAGCAAATAGCCTGAGAAACAAGGTTGCAGTCCTTCCAGCTGTGTGTTTCTCCACAGAAAAAAACTATTCCTATCAAAGTAATGTTAAAGGATAGCATGTGTTTGATGGCTGAGACACCATTATCCGCCACTCAGCTGGTGTGAGGAACTGTCAGCGGTGTCACAGCGTGTTTAAATGGGCTTTCTGCAGCCTGTTTCATCTCTTACGGCCACACCCCCTGAACACGTATGTGCGCGCAGAGGAGGCAGCCAGGAAGCAAACCCAGTTGGAGCAGAGGGGATCGCGGACCTCTGTTTGGTTTCTTTCATATGTTTATTTTCTTTATCTTTATTATCCTATTATTTTCCGTGCATCCTTAGTTAGTTTTGTGTGTGGACTTTTTCCCCCCGGCAGTTTATTCTGTTCGGGGGAGGTTTTTTTTCTTTATTTCTTTATTCATGGTTAATAACATGGCAACGAACACGGCGACGGAAAAAACGACAACGAAATTGGATCACGGACTTAAAATAAACCAAACAGCAATGGGGAAGGAAGATAACGAATGGGTGCTTGTTAAAGCAAAAGAGCAAAGGAGTAAGAGGAGGAATATTGAAGGAAAAGCTAATAAAGAAAACACGGAAGTGGCTGCCTCCGTCATGTTGGCGGGAGAGAGAGGAGAGAGAGCGCAGCAAGCAAAGGCTACAGGCCGAGGGTGTGGGAACG
The DNA here is from genome assembly GCF_027409825.1 of Scomber japonicus. NCBI lineage: Eukaryota > Metazoa > Chordata > Actinopteri > Scombriformes > Scombridae > Scomber > Scomber japonicus. The sequence continues at coordinate 297,770 of NC_070583.1, read as the reverse complement.
GGACCGGCCCGAGAGCTCCTGGGGCCGGAGAAACATCGAGAGAGGCTGGGGGAGAAGGCCTGAGAAGGCCCGAGAGAAAAGGAGCTCCAGGAGCGGCGGCGGAGAAGGAGAAAGGCAGGGCGGCGGGCGAGCGAGCAACGAGCGGCGGAGCGGAAAGAGAGGGAGAGAGAGCGACGGGAACAGCTGGAGAGAGACAGCAGCAACAGGAGACAGCGAAAGAGGTGGCTAAGACAGCATACAACCGAGAGCTAATGGTGAGTTTGGAGGTTACTGGGAATGAGGAGGTTCCGGTCCTTGAGCTAATGCGGGCCATCAGAGCTCTGTGTGGGGGGCTTATAGCGTGCAGAGCGACTGGTGCCAGGAGTTATGAAATCACAATGTCGCATGCCAAGGGGAAGGAGCGGCTCCTGGACGGATTTAAAATAGGTAACTGTAGTGGTTTGGTAAAACATTTATGTAACGATGAGTTGATGGTGTCCTTTTTAAATCTGCCAGCTTACATTATGGATGAAGAAATACTGCAAAAATTAGAAGGGTGGGGAGTCTCGGCCGCATCCGCCATTAGGAGGCGGATGTGGCCGGGCACCCAGATAGCAGATGGCACACGTTTCCTTAAAGTTAAATTCACTGACAAAATACAATCACTGTATTACTCAGCACGTTTTGATACGGCAATGGGACCAGAATACTTCCAGGTTATACATGATAGGCAAGTGTTGTGTCAACTGAGAAGGAAAAGAAAAAGGAAAAAAGAACCCTATCCCTCCAAACCTGCAGAGGGCGACCCCAGAGCCAAAATACCAAAATAATCAGGAACAGGAACAGGAAGTGGACCACATTCACCTGCACACCCAGGAGGTTTGAAATGTTTGTCTGCACTTTCAGTCAGGCCCTCTCACCTCACACACGACCGCAACTGTTGGTTGACCGAAGGACGCAACTGGTAGGGGAAATCAAATTTTAATTGTGGATATTTTGTGAAATTTGTAGGCAAAGTAAATTAAGTTGAATTGGTTGTGTCATGATTTAAGTGATTTACTTTATTGCCTATATATATTATTTATGGAGTAGTTAAATGATTGAAAAATGTACTGTAATACTTTCAGTTAATGTTACAAATGAGACTTAAGTTAATTTGAATTATTACTTTTGTACATTTACATTTATTTAGAAATCTTTTGAAGAAAATGTTTATTGATTGATTTGAAACTAATTCACATTTTCTGTTATCGTAGATTATCAACCTATTCCACCCTACCCTGATCCATCCATTATCTGTTCTGACCTGTTTACCGACAAAACCAAACCCACCTTCAAGGAAAATAAAAAATAAAACTATGGAATGGAGTCGAGTTGTCCCTTGCATCCCTTTTTAAAGTCAACAAAGCAGTTTTTCAAGTTTGGGCAAAGTTGTGGTCGAAGATGACATAACTTGACAGTTGATAATCAGTCTGACAGTGAAGACAAGGATAAAAGGCCGGACGTCAAGCTGTCGACGCAGAGGGAGGACAAAGTAACTGGAAACTCTTCACCTGTAAACTCTTCACCATGGCAAAGGAAACTCTTGGGAAAACAGTCAAGCAACTGAAGCAAGAGAGGACATTAGCTAGGTTTGCAGAATGTGCCTCCAGCCAGGGCACATCCTGCGTGATTGCCCTGAGTTCTCCTGTCACAAGTGTGGAGTACAGGGGCATTATGCTAGAGAGAGCAGCAACCAACAGCGAAAGATTAAAAAAATGTGAGGTGTGCTGGAACCTAGTGAGTGAATGCAATTGCAATTATAGCGAATCTGATGCGGTGGTGGAGTCCGGATCGGAGGGGCTTTACAGCGAGGCGGAGGACATGAGTGAGGAGGAGGAGGAAGGAGAGGAGGCCAGAGTGGGGGGCAGCGGCACCACGGACGGAGCTGGCAGAGAGGCTCTCCCTGACCGCCTCGCTGGAGCTTCCCACTTTGGCCCACGCCGCACGACTCCTCCTCGCTGGAACGTCTCCTCTGTAATGACCAAAGTTTGTATTAAACAGATTGAAGCTGCAGTTGGTAAGTCTTATAAAAGTAACTTTTTGTCATATTTGCTAAGACTGTCACTATGTAAAGACAGCATTACATGAAACTAGTAATCTGTAAAAAACAAACTGCTCCTACTGCAAATTGCCAGAATCCACCACGACCGGAAAAAAGACCCAATCAGAGCCGGTCAAGCTCATGTCTCCCAGTTCCTAGGTGAGGTATAGCCATGTGAAAGTCACTGTAAACGTTTTATATCTAGCTGTGTGGAGTGTAGCTCATGTATTACCGATCACTTGGTCGCGTGCACGTGAGCCTCCTCTGGGGGAGGACTTTGGAGGCAGGAGTGCAGCAGAGAGGGAGGGGGAGGGATCTGACAGTTGTACTTCTTCAAATTTGATGCTAAGTCCTCTCTCTGCTCAAAGTTACCAACTGCAGCTTTAAGGCAAACCTTATTGTTATGATGTTACTTTAAAAAAAAAAGTCTAAATCAAATCCTTACCTTTCTGCACCGTTCCACAAGTGACCAGTCGAAGGGGTCTGATTGCCGAGGAACGACAATCTCCCCCTTGACGACCACTCGTGGAAGGCGACGAGGCGTCCCTGGCGAGGTCCTCGGAGACACCCTGGGCTCTGGTGGCGGCGTCGCCAGATGCAGAAAAGCGGCCCTCCACAGTGACTCCCGAGGGATGCGCATACCAGCGCTGTCACTCAAGTGGATCTGCAAAAACAACACATGAAAAATCGATTTACACATCAGAAATTTGACTCTCCAAGTTGTCACATTTCAACTACAAAGAAGTAGTACTACTACTTACGCCGTCTCTGCTCCACAGCTCAAGACGCCGCGTGGGGAAGTCGTTCGCAAGATGGATGTACGGGACACCTACAGGAAAAAAAACATTAATAACTGAAATATTCAGAGACAACATAATTCACATTAAGGCTATTTTTTTCTCTTTTTTAACATACCCATGCGTGCAGCGACCTGGCTGAACGCGTTCCGGAAGTGGGCCTGGAGGTCCTCATCCACAACCAAACGCGGCACGAAGTCCATGACGATCACCTAGAAAAAATAAAATAAAAGATTTCATTACAAAAGTCTTTTCACAATCAAATTCATTTGTGGCACAAGATGCTGCTACTAGAAATTCCCTCAACACAGTTTAGTCAGACACAGTTCAATTAACATTTTTTATTGCCACACAAAAAGTTGCGCAGCTCTCAGGTGCTGCTGCTTTACACCGGGCTCTCCACCGCAACGACCAACTCGCCAGCCTTTTTCTGCTCCGGTGCTCCTCCACTCTCTCTGTGCAGCCACCACGCTGTCCAGCACCTACTACAGTGTGAAAGGAGAGCTTGATTAGTCAATTAGTCCAACTGTACCAATCAACTCACCTAGCGCTGCTCCTTCCCAACTTGCCCAAACCAAGCTCACCTCCATGTTATAATTATACAACCAATCATAATAACCGCAATAATAATCATTGTAATGACAAATGTGCTTACCTTAGGCCAGCGTGTGCAGACCGTGCACAGGAGCTTGGCGAAGTCGGCCCGGCCCTCGTCCACTGTCCGGCTCGCTGTCAGGTTGTTGCTAGGAGCCATGAGACAGACCAAGTCAGGGACCCGAGGTACCGTAGCGTTCAGCACCTCGGTCCGCAACTGAGCTGCACAGGCCCCCGGCGTCAACATGACAGCAAAGGACAGGCACCCCTCCGGCATCGGAACCACACCATCTGCGAAGCTTCGCAGATGCAAGGCACCGACAAGAAGGACCAACTGAAACAACACAAGATATATATTTTTAAATAATGGAAATAATTACTCCTCGGATCAAATTGTTTGTTATTAAATTCTTAAAAAATAAAAACAATAATCATAATAATAATAATAATAATAATAATAATGATAATAATACCTTCTTGTCGGGGGCATCAGCTGGAAGGACCAACTTGTGCTGACGGCCGGTCAGCTCAGAGGTCAGCCACTTCCTCACCTTGTGGCGCCAGCCGGTGCCACGGCCTAGATGAAGCCAAGATAAAAACATCATTTACAACATATCCAAAACACAACACACTTTCCCAATAGGAAAACTGCAAAACAGTTCACACCTTCCACATATGAAGGAAAATATTCATTAAAATAATAGTTGCCTACATACGTGCAAGGGTGTCACAAGGAGGCTGCTGGGGACCCAGCATGACTATCCGCTGCTCCTCCACTCGCCTCCTGGCGGCCTGGGAACGGCGGAAGGACTTCATACGAGGCATCTGAATGAATAGAAAGTTTATATACATCAGTAACAAAGCAGCAGAGACTGTATTTAGACTCAAGTTTAATGCACTAAGCTCAATAAACAGAACCCTTAGTATTAACTGTTACACAGCTGTAATCATCTATGTATATTTTTGTGCATTTCTACAGACCATAGCTTTTAAACATAGAAGGACATGCTAATTACAAAGTGACAGTAAGACACAGTTTAACAAGATTGATATCAATTTAACTAACTGAACAAAAACGCTGTGTGTGTGTCCTCTGTCCCTGCACTGACAATAACAATAATAATAATAATAAAACATTTCATAAATAAATTACATTTACATTAAGTAAACACAGAACAATCAATACATGTATATATATTCTTTCCTTTTTTAGCACATTTATTATATCAGCCAGTTTAAACCCTGCTGTAACAGCTTCACATGAAGAGAAATATCCATCCAGAATAAACCAAGCTCCTCAAACACACAATAAACATCCAATCTAACTTTCAGGAGGAAGAATAACAACAAAATAATTATAATAATCATGATAATAAAATAAATAATAAAATAATAATTCCGCTCTATGTCACTGGTGTGCCACACACACACACACACACACACACACACACACACACACACACACGTGACTAAAGTCTGTAATCAATATAACAGCTTAAATTCTATCTTGTCGCTAACAACACAACAGATAAGTTGCTATTTATAGCTCTGAAACATCATGTAAAAGTCCGGCAGCATAATGCTAACAAATGCTAACAATACACTTAAAGTTACACAATCAAAACACACACAAAATAAAGCATCGCTTAATATAACTTATCAAGCTCCTCCATCACTGTCCAGCTGTGTGTGTGTGTGTGTGTGTGTGTAACAGCAGCGCTCGCACACACACACACACACACACACACACACACAGATGACTACAGACTGTAACCAATGTAACAGCCGAAATTCACCTTGTAAGCCATACTTTATTAACATAAAAACAGACGTTAATAAACATCAGTGTCTCTCATAGCCATAAAATAGCATGTCGCTAATAACACAACAGATAAGTAGCTATTTATAGCTCTGAAACATCATGTAAAAGTCCGGCAGCATAATGCTAACAAATGCTAACGAGCATCATAAAAATATATAAGCCACATAACTCAGAGAAATACGCTCAATCAATAATCTCTGTGTGAAAGCAGGTAAAACACAGCAAACCAGGAGCAGTAATAAAAACCCTCCATGTCACCAACTGTGTGTGTGTGTAACAGCAGCATGCGCACACACACACACACACACACAGAGGACTACAGACGGTAACCAATATAACAGCCTAAATTCACCTTGTAAGCCATACTTTATTAACATAAAAACTGACGTTAATAAACATCAGTGTCTCTCATAGCCATAAAATAGCATGTCGCTAATAACACAACAGATAAGTAGCTATTAATAGCTCTGAAACGTCATGTAAAAGTCCGGCAGCATAATGCTAACGACCATCATAACTCATATATAAGCCACATAACTCAGAAAAATACACTCAAAGTTACTCAATCAATAAAGCAGGTAAAACACAGCAAACCAGGAGCAGTAGAAACAACTCTCCATGTCACCAAAATACTGCGCAGACACGTTTAGTCCACCTGTCTGTGTGTAACAGCAGCGCGCAGCGCAGACACACCAACCCAGTCTCACTGAAATACGTGACACTGTCACGTATTTTAATCTATTGATTCGTTGTCTGGGACATGAAATTTCCACTTTTTTCGTGTCACCAAGAACGATTTTCAAACTCATGTATTTCAATCGGAGGTATTTTTCGTGTCACTGAGCACGACTGTCAAACTATTGTTCTGTCCCGGAGCTTTCTCCCTATTGTCCCTTAAGGGGATCCGTACAGATAATTTATTGTTTATTTTTTTTATTTGTTTCAACATTTTTCAACACAAAAACAAAAAAATTGTCCTTGATAACTAACAAATTGACAGCTTTTGGTCACCCGGTTATACTTTCACCTTTGGTTCTGGAAATTGTGACAATTCACGGATATATTTAGTGCAGGTGCGCTGCTCTGCTGGCAAACCGCGACGGTCACACAGGTATGCTTCATCCTTTTCTTTTCAGAATTGTATAAACATTGTTTTAATGTTTATTTTATCTAGCCATCTATTGTCTTGTTTTTTGTAGGCTATGTGAATTTGTGACTCTGACCTCAGAAAAGGGAATTTCCATTGAGGAAGATATAGCCTAGATTTAAAAACGTTAATATCCTAAGAATAAATAACAAATGTTCAATCTTTGAATCACTAAATAAGTGACTTGTGTGGTGTTTTAAATCAATCAAATTTAGTGTAATTAAATTTTGTCCGTCACTGGACAGGTACGACCGATACAAACAATATTAGGTTATTCAACCTAATCTCAAAGACCCCCATAAAAGCCTACTAGGTCCCCACAATATTCATAAATGTTATCCAACGATCCAAATAGTTAATCTCCCTACAAAACTCCTTAAATAAAATAAGGAAAGGGGATGATAGGCAACTTGTTACAAAAAGCTTGGGGTGAAATCTTTTATGAACTGTAGCCTATCAATAAACTGGTTGTGCTGGGCAGTAACATACGTTTAGAGTGATCGTATTGGGCATTTTCCTACATGTGAATCAAATATATGAAAACGAAGGTAACAGGAATTACTTTTTAAATGAAGATGTTTTGCTTTTACAGCGCATCTCAGTTAACGTGCTCTGTAACACATTGTATCTAAGCGGCTCTCAGAATAAATAATTAAATAAGTAATCATTCAGACAGCTGGATTTATTCATTCGTCTCAATTACAAAAGCATCACCCTTTACTTTGAATGATATCTGTAAAAGTTGACAGCGATTTACTGACTGCGTTACCCATGAGCTTTCTCCGCTGTTGCCATGGTGAAGACTCAAGCTATCTGGTGACGAAATCACTGTCGTCAGTTTTAGCGGGGATTTCGCTCTTTCGCTCCCAAAACACCATTAAGGTAAGTTGTATGACTATACGTCTGCTATATGTTTTGTTTAATATGATAAATTACTAGCATGGTTTAAATATTAGGGCGAATATTAAATCCCCACCAGTGATTCAACATTGGTCAGCACAAATGAAAAAGGGAAACTCTTGAAATTAACATAACCTTGCTTGCTGGATAGCTAACGTTCAATATAAACTAAGGCAATACAGCATTAATGTTACAGCCGATGAATTGTAGCGTTGAGCATTAAGCAGATGTCATAATTATGACTATAATAATGTGTGAGTAAATTAATTGTGTGAGCTCATCTAGACGTTATTTCATCTGTCACTGTGGATCACTTTTAAAGTTAGCTGTTGTGGGTTTTACTTTGCTCTGTGTTAAGTGTGTAGAAAACAAGTAAGGGGCTCACTTTGAACAATTTATTCAGTACCCATCGGTAAGGTATTCAATACCTTTCCTGCATTATGCTCTCATGGTGCTTTCCTGGTCGTATACCGGCAAAAGTCCGCCATAGAGATAAAGAAAAACCCGCTAAAATAAGTACAACGAAATCCTCCCTACTGCTGGTCTTCCATGCGGTCCTTCAAAATAAAAGTCTGCTTCAGAGTAAACATTATTCCAAAACCCTGTACATTATAGCGCAACATCTTCACATTACTACAGTAATACTATACAGTGCACACAGAGATTTACATTTGGGTGACCCTTAAGTACCCTTAAGTAGGTATAACAAGACCTGAATTCACAATTTCTCCATTTTAAACCGCTCAATGTAAATATAAACATACCGTAGCTAGGGATGAACGATTAACAGTTTAAAGGTAAACCATGGTAGTATTCCTGACAGTTAATATTAGGCTATTGTTTCAAAACTGAATTATCATTAAAACCACAGTTAATCACACCTTCCCAGGCACAGGTGCAGTGTGAGTTAATATTAATTCACATCTGATATGGTTTTCTTATCATTAGGTATTGACTATATTAATATTGTATTTTTTTGCAAACCAAAAGTGCACATTGCTGCTAACTTGGTTTGTGATTGATGGTTGACTTTTTTTTTTCTTTTCTCCCTGCAGCTCCTGTATAGTCAACCCCCATCACACCTTATTGTCAGCATTTTGAAGACCCAAAGGCACTTTTAAGAGACACGTCCATCTGTCTGCTTGTCAGTCTGTCTGCCTAGCTATCTATCTGTCTGTCTGTCTGTCTGTCTGTCTATCTATCTATCTATCTGCCTGTCTAGGTCAGTCTGTTTGTGTTGCAATGGCCACAAGACGTACCCTTGACCGCCAGCATCCAAGCTACCAAGAGGGGAAACGTATGGCGCTTGAAATGGAACAAGACCACATTCTAGCTGAAGCCAAGGTTAGTGTTTTTATATCACTCAATCTCATTCATTTTGTACTTGAACAAACAGATGGGTGGCAAATTATTGTAATGGAATACCTGGATGATATAAGTGACTTTGTCATTTGTCACCTTTCTCGGTTTCAGTACTTTTAACTATTCAATTTTCACTTCAACACACAGAGAGCAGTTGAGGAGAGGAAACGGGCACATTCTGGTGGACAACCTCCACATAGGTCCAATAGTGACTGTGCCAGACGAGGCAAGCCGAGGGGGAGGCATGGAGGGCGACGCCAAGCCTCAGCTACAGGTTCTTATCTGAATTATTTGACATTTATTGGAATTTAATGTGTAAATACTGTATCAGTTTGTAGCATGAATTTTTTTTATTAATGTTAATTATTCTTTAATGTACTTTTACAGTCACATTCCCCCCAGCTCAGTGCTCCCTGTCATCCAGTGTGGACGTTCCACTTACTGCACCCTCAGCATTTGGTAAATCACACTGATGAGTTTAAGTTTAAATCTCAAATTTAAAGTTATCACTGAGAGAAAAAAGCCCTTTTTACTCTTGGTCCATGTACTTTTACTGTCAGTTATGTCAAAGGAAAAATTTTGGCCAGTTCGATAATGAACTGTGAATCCGTTATAGACAAAGTTTATATTTTCTTTACAGAAAAGTTCATGGAGAGGCTTTCTTCCCTAAATGCCTCGTGTCCTTCTGCTGAGCCTCAAAGAAGCTCTGCATCGTCATGGACTTTTCGGCAGCAGAAAGCCTCAGAGTGCTGGAAAGAAGCACGACCATACCACCTGCAATGCCTCATTGAAAAGGAGGCTGTTGGTCGTCCCTTGTGTTGCCTCTGCCACAAGCCTGCTGTTATTAGGTTGGATCACATTAATGTTAAACTTTATTTACCCAGGGTAGGCTTGCTAAGCATTACAGTAATTCTCAGTGCCTTGCGATAGGCTAACATGCATGTCTTTTGGGGTCGTAGATAAATTGGATTCCCAGAGGAAACCTACATGAATGTGAAAAGTACATTCTGTACATCCAGGACTTTCTTATCAAACTGATTATCTATCTTAATTTAGAATACTGTAGCTTACTGTAATATATATATATATATATATATATATATAGTTGATATATATATATATATATATATATATATATATATATATATATATATATAGTTGATATATATATATATAGTTGATTATATTAATTTTTCTCTTGTTGTTTTTATTCCCCAGATTGAAGCTGCATTGAGGATTGTGGCGAACGAAATGGACTTGCCCTTTATCTTTGTGTTATTAGTACTGCAACTTCACACCTGACACTGTGCACCCGTGGGTCCTCTGTAATACACCCACCAACTGTAAATTAATGAATGAATGCGTGAACATTCATTGGTGCCACACTTGACAGCTCTCAGCACAGTTACATAGCATTGTGGTGAATGTTCAGACCACTGTTTCATATCTTCTCTTCCAGTGTCACAGATTAGAATCTTGGTGATGGAGGCGCAGGCATTTTGGTGTGTTGTTATTTGTGTGGGAGCTGCAAAGCTCCCACACTATGTTATCTTCACTCTTTATTTATTATTTTGCCGTTTTTCGTAGCGTAACTAGTCCTACACGATTTGTCATATCAACTTCGTTTCAATGTCAAATTGTACATATCCATAAGGAGATGTGTGCTATTACTTTTCATATCTCTAACATATTCCATTGATTTTATATAATTTTTTAAAACATTAAAATTTATAATGGAAAGTCAATGGGAGCGATGTTTGAAAGCTCATATCTCAAGAAGTAAAAGTGCTAAAGTGTTCAAACTTCAACTACAGGTGGCCCATGAGCAAATGCTTCACATATTGTAAAGAATGATCTGTAGCGCCACCATGTGGTCAGTTATTACATGTTTTACATTTTGGCTTATAACTCATGAACCGTAAGGCGTATTCAAACAATCTTTGCACAGTGTGTTCCTTGGATGGTACCAAGTACACTGATATAGGCCACGCCCATTTGCGTCTAAAAATGTTTTCCGCCATTTTGTTTTTTTGAAAAATACATTTTTTACTACTTTTGGCACATTTTTCATCCAATCTTCATCAAACTTGGTACACAACATGTTTAGAGGACCCCGAACACAGCTATTATCTTCATTTTTTGGTAACCCTTACCGTTTGTCCGTAATTGGTTAGCAAACTTTTGGGGGCGTGGCCCGATGCATTTAACGATCAATAACTCTTCAATGCCGATTCGGATCGCCACAAAATTTGATAATCTTGTACACATGGTGGCACTGTACCATTATGTAAAATTTGATACAATTTTACCAAATGGGGGCGCTACTGTAATATTATATAACACAATATTCCTACAGTTCTGTTGTCTTCAATGAAATGAAACTTGGTACATTAGTTCTCCATGTCAATGTGTACGATATAGTGAAACATGGAGCCAATAGCCCCACCTTGTGGCCATTAGTGAAACACCAACATATGACTTATTAAGTTCCATAAGTTTTAATGTCAACCTTCTATGATGACAGCAGAATTGTACAGATGGGGATATTGAACACCTTTGTGGTATTTAATGAAACTTCACCTGTAGGTGGCGCCACAAAATGTTGAATAATTGCTGCTCCAACAGAAATCTGCAGTGAAGGTAGCAATAACAGGAATGGTGGCAGCGGCTGCATCTGGCAGTTTGCGAGGGATGCGTCTGGCAGTTTGCAGCTCCCACACGCAATTTCTTATGAAATTGCAACATTTTCTAGTTTATTATTTCGCCGTTTTTCGTAGCGTAACTAGTCCTACACGATTTGTCATATCAACTTCGTTTCAATGTCAAATTGTACATATCCATAAGGAGATGTGTGCTATTACTTTTCATATCTCTAACATATTCCATTGATTTTTTATAATTTTTTAAAACATTAAAATTTATAATGGAAAGTCAATGGGAGCGATGTTTGAAAGCTCATATCTCAAGAAGTAAAAGTGCTAAAGTGTTCAAACTTCAACTACAGGTGGCCCATGAGCAAATGCTTCACATATTGTAAAGAATGATCTGTAGCGCCACCATGTGGTCAGTTATTACATGTTTTACATTTTGGCTTATAACTCATGAACCGTAAGGCGTATTCAAACAATCTTGGCACAGTGTGTTCCTTGGATGGTACCAAGTACACTGATATAGGCCACGCCCATTTGCGTCTAGAAAATTTTTCCGCCATTTTGATTTTTTTGAAAAATACATTTTTTACTACTTTTGGCACATTTTTCATCCAATCTTCATCAAACTTGGTACACAACATGTTTAAAGGACCCCGAACATAGCTATTATCTTCGTTTTCTGGTAACCCTTACCGTTTGTCCGTAATTGGTTAGCAAACTTTTGAGGGCGTGGCCTGATGCATTTAACGATCAATAACTCTTCAATGCCGATTCGGATCGCCACAAAATTTGATAATCTTGTACACATGGTGGCACTGTACCATTATGTAAAATTTGATACAATTTTACCGAATGGGGGCGCTACTGTAATATTATATAACACAATATTCCTACAGTTCTGTTGTCTTCAATGAAATGAAACTTGGTACATTAGTTCTCCATGTCAATGTGTACGATATAGTGAAACATGGAGCCAATAGCCCCACCTTGTGGCCATTAGTGAAACACCAACATATGACTTATTAAGTTCCATATCTTTTAATGTCAACCTTCTATGATGACAGCAGAATTGTACAGATGGGGATATTGAACACCTTTGTGGTATTTAATGAAACTTCACCTGTAGGTGGCGCCACAAAATGTTGAATAATTGCTGCTCCAACAGAAATCTGCAGTGAAGGTAGCAATAACAGGAATGGTGGCAGCGGCTGCATCTGGCAGTTTGCGAGGGATGCGTCTGGCAGTTTGCAGCTCCCACACGCAATTTCTTATGAAATTGCAACATTTTCTAGTTAGTTAATGTATGTAAAAAATGACTTCCTCAAATGTCTTGTTTTGTTCTGAATTCAAAGATATTCAGTTGACAGTCATAGAAGTATAAAGAAACCAGAAAATATTACATTTGAGAAGCTGGAATGAGATAATTTTGAATTTTTTTATTTTCAAAAAATGACTCAAAATGATTAATCGTTCATCAACGCAGTTGGTTATTAATTCAAATCAAATTGTTGCAGCTCCAACAGGTCATGTAAAATGTAAACCATGAGTCACCTGAGTTTTGTGACATCAAAGGGGTCATGAGCCAAAAATGTTTGGTAACATGGTTTTATTATATTATTTATTATTATTATCATTATTATTATTATTATTATTATATAATATATTATATTATATAATATGTATGTAATATGCGTTAGACTGAGTGTAACAAATAGTTGTATATGTTCTTATTATATGTTTTTTTGGTATGTTAATATAGGTGACATACAGTATAACTTGATTCCATGTTCTGTTGTCAGTGCTTGTGTAAATCTAACCCCACAGTCCTTTTTTATGAAATACAGCCCAATTGTTTGTTCCAGAATTCTCCAGAATTGTTGTAAAAGATGAATAAATCATTGCCAAAAATGACAATTTTTAGTTTTACTTTTCCATCATGTTTAGAAACAGCATGTGAAAGTTTTGTGTTTTATAAAAAAGACAGCCTACTAGCAAGAGAATATATGGGAAACAAACTAAATTTGGAATTTAGTTAACATCACAATACATTATTATTTAAGTGGGATTACATTAATGAACTGATCTCGTGATATATTTCACCCAAATCATCTATATACAGTATAATGTAACCCATGTTTTATTGTAGATTTTTGATTTAGTAAAGATAATTTTCATAAACATTTTCATAAACTTAATTTCAACCCTCCTTTTGGTGGAAGAACTACAAGTATCCCTTCTAATTTGTATACTTCCTAACAAAAAGGAACTATTGTAATGGCCCTTGTATTTTTAAATACATTGATGTATTCCCCATGATTAGAAGTTTGCAGTATTAAACTGATGGAGGGAGTTGGGAAACACATTACAATGTTATTAATATATAAATGTAGTATTGTTCACTCTATTATATTCGGTTATATATATATATATAATGTTATATGGTACTTAGATAACCTAAATTGTCATGTTAATATCAAATTCAAGTTGGGGTCGACTGATGTCTTGAAAACCTTGGGGTGTGTTCACTAGCCAGTAAGGCTATTGCTAGTTATCTGTGACTGCTATCGTTTATTAATCCATCCTACTGCAGGTATACTGAACTAAATGGTCTTGTTTGGAAGCCACCAATATTATAACAACAAATTATAAACCACATTAACACTTTATAGGGAGAAAATAGATCGAGGGATGAGGTCTGAAAGATATGTTTTGAAACGTTGCTTAATACGTTACGCCATTGAACACACCACTTTCTGTCGGCGCGATAGAGCAGCAGGAAAAACGTGAAAATAGCACTAATAAATGTATATATTTATTGTTTTCATTACATATATCTACTCACAATATAAACACATACGTTATGGACATACTTTGCCTGTTAAAAAATGAGCACATATATGATTTCTGAACCCTAATGTCAACGTGTTAACCCTAAACCGGAAGGAGGTTACCAGAACTACAATTTGTGCCAAGTTACAATACACACCATTGTGCTGCGTCATAGCTTTTGTAGTTCCAATGAATTATCTCTATTATGTAAAACTTTGATCACAAACTTTGCAAGCTTATTATATGTTTTTAAGGGTGGGAAGCACGCCTGTTTAGTCAGATTTTAACTTTTATATTGGTAAGAGGGTGAAATCATGTTTTTTATAGGTTTTGACCCTACTCAGTGGCGCCCCCTATTGGTCTGCTGTCAGGTATGATAGTAGAGGTGCAGAGCTTTCCAAAACTGTTGACCCCATGTCTGTAGCATGTTTTGTTGTTGAACTATAAGCCTTCAAAAGTGTCACAGGTACAAGGTTCAAAGGGCACACCTGATGAGCAGAAACTGCCCACAAATCTCATATTGACATATATTGCTCCTTAGGTCAAGACCTTTCCAACGATGTCTTCACTGTTGTCCTACTACAAAGTTTGATTTTCTTGCTGGTACACATCATGGCTGTTTGACGTATACATTCAGAGACCTCTTTAAGGGCCAAGCTGGAAACAATCAGTCAAAATCTTTTAACGGGTATTTTGTGGCCAGATTAATTTCAGATATCGATGATAGTATTATACACAGTCATACTTTTCAATTTGGACCAGTTCCAAGTTGATTTTCCCCTTAAACTACTGATTGTTTCACCTTTGACATTTTCCCATTAACTTAATATGGCTATTTATAGACCCTTTAACCCCTTCCTCAGCCTGACAGGCTGATCCTGGATGATCCAATTTATAATATATCTTAGTGCTAATACATTTCTGTGTACAGTTTAAGTTTTGCAAACATATCTTATAAAATGACCATCATAGGACCTTTTTATCAAAAAGGTCAGCAGGCCTAACATACTGTGCGGAGGGAGATACATATACAGTCACCTCTCCTCAAACCATCCAGAATGGTCCTATATTGTCCGGATGACATCGTCCTAAAACCTGTGTGTATAGTTTCACGTATAGATATATCTCTAAACATGAACTTGATGACAGCTGAAGCTAAAAAATGACTGAATCTCAATGGTTACTTTCTTAAAATCAAAGGTATACTTTGTCCTAATATTTTACAATATCACTACATTTTTCTGTTTACCTTCCTTTTCTCCAGGCTTGGAGTCATGTGTTGTATTTCGCCTAAGAAACTCTTCCTTGTCCAGAAGGCTTTCTTCTTTTCTTTTTGTGTCAGTGTTGCTTTGGTCGTGTTGGTGAGGTCAGATCACTGTAGATAGTTGCTCTGACCTTTCTCAGGCCAGGGAACAGTCAATCATGCTACCGTATCAATGTATCCTAACCTCCAAATACTGATGGACAAATCAAGATGGGCTTATAGAGGCAAATGCTCATTAAGTAAACTGAGGGCAGTCAGACAATTTATGTTATGTATTAGGAAAATCATTATTGGATTGGATTAAAAGCGGCTAATTTTACAACTGTGTAAAGCAGTATGTACTGTATATTCCTTCAATACACAGGTGCGCATTTCAGAAATGCTGATACTGGAACTGTTTCTCTACTCTAATGTAAAACGTGGAGTGAAAATTGTGTCAAACCGTGCCAAAATTTCAAAAAAAATGGCCGATTTCCTGTTGGAGTGAGGGTATGGGTCTGAGAGACTTTTTTGTACGTGTTTACATGATACATAAGTGTACCAAATTTTGTTCATCTACGTCAAACTGGAGGGAGGGGCTCAATTTTCTTAATCTTCTACAGGGTGCAGTACCCCCATTTGGCCAGCAGTTCCTGTTTAATGGCGAAACGTCAAAATTACTCACGTCGCAACGAAGCAACCAAATCCCTATTCAGAAAGTTTTTGATAACTTTTCATCTCCAATGTCTCAAGATGGTTCTGAGTGAATTTGAAGTCGATCGGATTAAATCCCTAGGACAAGTTTGTTAAAGTACCAGGTGTGGAAAACAACAAAATCGCACATATTTTTCAAAATGGCCGACTTCCTGTTCGAGTGAGGGTATGGGTCCAGGAGACTTTTTTCCCGTCTTTACAAGATACATATGTGTACCGAATTTCGTTTCTCTATGTCAATCTGAGTTGAGGGACTCAATTTTTTTTAAATTTTCAAGAGGGCACTATTGTATCCAGTAGGTGGCGCTATGGAGCTGACACAGTATTGATGCATAGACGTGCTAGAGTGGGACCCTCTACATGTGTGATTAATTTGGTGTAGATCGGACAATGTCTGTAGGAGTTATAAGGACTTCCTGTTTAATGGCGAAGGATCGAATTGCAAAGGAAATTATCGATGCCGCCACGCCCAAAACCGGATCCGTAATTAGAAAGTTTTTGACACTATAGTTCAAGTGACGCTATTGTTCAAGTGCTATGCTCACATCGTTACAGTCATTGTTACAGACATCCCAACTCTACCGCATATTGATAGCAGCTCCCTGACGCCTGCAAATAAGATCCAATCTCCCGCAATCTGGAGTGAGCAAGCAAGAGCGCGCGCTAGAGAGTGACTGCGTGTGTGTGTGTGTGTGTGCGACTATAAATGCAGCGCGTGTGAGAGCAAAGCATCCTTATAGCTCTGTGTTGCCATCGCACCCCCCGCCCCGCCCCTGCCCAGGGACATGTGGGTGGGAGGGCGCACTGTCAGTCAAACTAAAGAAGACAGGCCACGCATAGAGCAGGTGCCATGGTTAACAGGTGATTTTAAATGCTGCTGAGAGGATACTGCTTTTGCCAGTGTGCCAATGACTATGCTGCGGCGTGCTAACCATGCCACGCGTGCCTAAGGTTGCCGACCACTGCTGTATACTGTATGATCTGGGTGAAAGAAATAAGGGATGTTGATTGATTAAAGTAATCCACTTATAAAAATGCGAAATAATTGCAAGTATAATCATGCTGTATTTATGGTTATTTTCCTCATCTTCTTTAGCTACTACCTTTCATCAACTGACACTATCACATTGTGTTTTTAAATAAGATGATGTATTGAGAAGTAAAACCAAAAATGTTCATCTTTGACAATTTATTTATATTTCATAAGAACAGAAAACAACAAACAACTATTCATTCATTCGTTGAAGAATATCCTTTGGTTGCCAGGAATGGGCCCACTCCTTGCCACTGAAAACAGAAGGGATGTCTGTTACTGGTACTTGTTGAGTCTTTCCAATGAACTTAAACCATTAAACATGAACCAGCACACATCAACACATCACAATCAAAACAAAATATTGAACACACTATGAAGTAAATTAATGATGCATAAACATATGGGTCGCTTTAACTAAAGCAAAGGTAAAAAAATGAGACTACTGGTGGTAGGATAGCCTGTAGGTGTGGACGTTTGTAATGAATTTGTAAACTCTTGTGTTTGTTCTCCAACATGGGACAAGACGAAGCAGAAAAAAGCTGAATATATACCATACTGGACAGGGCTCCCAGTCAACCAAGATTTCTTCTTTGCCCTATAAAGAGAAAAAAATCATAAATTCCATTTTTGGGATTAAGCTATTATTTTTAGCAGTTAATTTTCATTGATGCAGTGGGATGTAGTTGATATTTACAGTGTTTTGAAATTCATTTTTCAGTACAAAAAAAGGAGTCATTACCTGGTGTTTTAACATATCTTGTCTCTCTTTGATTGTCTTAAAATTATTTTTTTAAATGAATTTGCCAAAAAAATTAAAAACATTGACTTTGTTGTGGCCCCCTGCCAGAATACACAAGATTTTGTGTATTAACAAGGAAAAATGTGTTCCAGGTGACGACTCCTTTAATCTTACTCACAAGGAAGTTCACAATCCTAATCCTAATAATCATAACCCTCTTATTATTATTTGATTGCTGTCTTACATTTCTCACTCTTTCTTTTACAATTTGTCTGATGGGAAAAGCCTCTAGACGAGAGTGGTAGGAGCAGTCTGTGCACGTCAAAAACATGTACATATATTTTTAGATTAGTAACAAAATAATACAATCATAATGACTTAAAGCAGAAATAAGTGATATATTGTTGTTAATATAAGTGTTAAATAATTCTATAGTCCTAGAGTCATCAGTGAATTAGAGTGTTTGGTCATTGACGTGGGTCTTCCAGTCCCTCTGCTCTGCAGTAAATGGAAAAGAAATGTGTGGAGTTCTCCCTCCTGATTGGCTGAAAGAGGGAACAGAACACCAGAAAATGTCTTTTCTGTTTACTGCAGAGTGGAGGACCCCATGTTAACTGACCTGTCTGTGCCATGATGATAGAAAACATGACACATTTAAACTTACTTTTCCGTGTCTTTTTCCTCACAGGCAGATGCTTTGGTGCCTCTGTGGAATAGAAGATTACAGTCCAGTCATATGTCCACACCAAAAAATCAGCTTGACAAATGAGCTATGGTCATAAATAGTAATCAGAATACCAATTACATTCATTAAAATATTACAACTACCCTAAAGACAATATTTACGTACCTGACGTTTTCTTTTTTCGTCTGTGATTAAGCACTGTGCCCGTGTCTGACCCTGTGGAGACAGATACAGGTTTGGAGAGGGAAATGAGTCATATACCAAATGAATCGTTAACTAATTAATTCAAAGACTAGATCATCACACCACAACTCAAATGCAGCAGTACAAGTAGGTAAATTAGTAGGTGTCCATACTGTATTTGGTTATCCCAATTTGTTTCAACAAGTGCTGATCCTTCATTTCTGGCTTGGTCAGGGAATGCAAGGGGTGAGTAAATGGGTCAAAACAGACAGGGCTGATCCTGTGGTGAGTAAACCAGATATACAGATTTTCAGTACTCTACCCACCTCTGCTCTGCTCCTCCTCAACAGTTGGCACCTCCTCAGCATTCTGCACCTCCTCAGCAGTCTGCAAATTCTCAGCAGTCTGCAACTCCTCAGCAGTCTGCTCTGGGCTTAGGTTTAGGGCTCGCTCTTCATAGGCCCTGATCAGTTCAGAGCTGTAGGCTGCAGCAAAGAGGAAAAAAGACACTTGTAATGTAAACACTGACAATGTTGAACATTTTATTTTATATGTAAAATAATAGTTCAATGAAAATTCAGTCATTATCTACTCAACCTCAAGCTGTTGAGAAATACAGTGTAGTTTTTTTAATACACAAAATCCTTCTGGACTTTTACAGGAAAACAGCTCGCAGCCTATTTCCAAACAACAGAAGTTTACAGAGACCAGCAGTAGAACGTAATTACTCAACCGCAAAAACCTTAAAATGCCTCCGAAATACTTTTATTCCTTCTAACAAGTCTCCTGAAGCTGCCACGTGCTGAGATGATTTGATTTTTAACAAAAAATGTCACTGTTGCAGCACAGTTACCTGTAAGAGCTAGCTTTGAGATGCAGTCACATGTATGTGTGTGAGGAACACGACACATGACCGTAGCTCTAAGATGAGCTCACACAATTAATTTACTCACACATTATTGTAGTCATAATTATGACATCTGCTTAATGCTCAACGCTACAATTCATCGGCTGTAACATTAATGCTGTATTGCCTTAGTTTATATTGAACGTTAGCTATCCAGCAAGCAAGGTTATGTTAATTTCAAGAGTTTCCCTTTTTCATTTGTGCTGACCAATGTTGAATCACTGGTGGGGATTTAATATTCGCCCTAATATTTAAACCATGCTAGTAATTTATCATATTAAACAAAACATATAGCAGACGTATAGTCATACAACTTACCTTAATGGTGGTTTGGGAGCGAAAGAGCGAAATCCCCGCTAAAACTGACGACAGTGATTTCGTCACCAGATAGCTTGAGTCTTCACCATGGCAACAGCGGAGAAAGCTCATGGGTAACGCAGTCAGTAAATCGCTGTCAACTTTTACAGATATCATTCAAAGTAAAGGGTGATGCTTTTGTAATTGAGACGAATGAATAAATCCAGCTGTCTGAATGATTACTTATTTAATTATTTATTCTGAGAGCCGCTTAGATACAATGTGTTACAGAGCACGTTAACTGAGATGCGCTGTAAAAGCAAAACATCTTCATTTAAAAAGTAATTCCTGTTACCTTCGTTTTCATATATTTGATTCACATGTAGGAAAATGCCCAATACGATCACTCTAAACGTATGTTACTGCCCAGCACAACCAGTTTATTGATAGGCTACAGTTCATAAAAGATTTCACCCCAAGCTTTTTGTAACAAGTTGCCTATCATCCCCTTTCCTTATTTTATTTAAGGAGTTTTGTAGGGAGATTAACTATTTGGATCGTTGGATAACATTTATGAATATTGTGGGGACCTAGTAGGCTTTTATGGGGGTCTTTGAGATTAGGTTGAATAACCTAATATTGTTTGTATCGGTCGTACCTGTCCAGTGACGGACAAAATTTAATTACACTAAATTTGATTGATTTAAAACACCACACAAGTCACTTATTTAGTGATTCAAAGATTGAACATTTGTTATTTATTCTTAGGATATTAACGTTTTTAAATCTAGGCTATATCTTCCTCAATGGAAATTCCCTTTTCTGAGGTCAGAGTCACAAATTCACATAGCCTACAAAAAACAAGACAATAGATGGCTAGATAAAATAAACATTAAAACAATGTTTATACAATTCTGAAAAGAAAAGGATGAAGCATACCTGTGTGACCGTCGCGGTTTGCCAGCAGAGCAGCGCACCTGCACTAAATATATCCGTGAATTGTCACAATTTCCAGAACCAAAGGTGAAAGTATAACCGGGTGACCAAAAGCTGTCAATTTGTTAGTTATCAAGGACAATTTTTTTGTTTTTGTGTTGAAAAATGTTGAAACAAATAAAAAAAATAAACAATAAATTATCTGTACGGATCCCCTTAAGGGACAATAGGGAGAAAGCTCCGGGACAGAACAATAGTTTGACAGTCGTGCTCAGTGACACGAAAAATACCTCCGATTGAAATACATGAGTTTGAAAATCGTTCTTGGTGACACGAAAAAAGTGGAAATTTCGTGTCCCAGACAACGAATCAATAGATTAAAATACGTGACAGTGTCACGTATTTCAGTGAGACTGGGTTGCACACACACACACACACACACACACAGATGACTACAGATGGTAACCAATATAACAGCCTAAATTCACCTTGTAAGCCATACGTTATTAACATAAAAACGGACGTTAATAAACATCAGTGTCTCTCATAGCCATAAAATAGCATGTCGCTAATAACACAACAGATAAGTAGCTATTTATAGCTCTGAAACGTCATGTAAAAATCCGCTAGCATAATGCTAACGTATGCTAAAGAGCACACACACACACAGCAGTGACTGCAGTTAGCACTAGCATTAGCCCATGAACCAGCAAATTATTGGTATAGCCTGTTAGCATGCTAAGCAGCTAGCTAATAGCAGAGACATTATAATAAGAGGAGACATATCACTCCCATTGAAATGCATAGGGAAACTACGCAACGCCAAGATGGCCGGTGTTTGCACATGTCCCGCCTCTTCTGGTGTCGTTGCTCCAATCATTTTGCTGGTCCTACGCGGTCACGTTTTTGCGACATTTGGAAGTCATTTTCAACAGCGACATTTTAAAACACATGATCAGCAGTTTATACTACTTTGTGTACATATATTTTGTAATGCTTTATCCAAAATTGTGGCATGATCTGGGAAAGTTGACTGTGAGCAAACTCCTGTCTCTGCTGTGAGCGTAAGATGACGTCTTGCTGTCAGTGCCTGCCGTAAATGAAGACTGTCGTGAAGTATTGCGCATGCGCAGTCCAAGATGCCTGTAAGGAAAAAGGCTTTTAAAACGTTAATTTGATACCAAACCATCAAACCCTTTCAGCGATTATAGTTTGATTTTCATTGTGATTTCAAAACATATGTTTTTTATGTCCCTTAGACCTCGGAAAATGGAGATACAGCTCTCTCCCTATTCATTTAGATAGCCGGTTGGTCTTCCTATGGCCAAATAGCTGCCCGGAGGCGTGGCCAATTTTGCCGCCGAGTGAGATGACTTGCCTTAGAAGGACTTTGCTAATAGCATTAGCGTGAGCACATGAACATTCAAATGAATGGAATAGCATTAGCCTGTTAGCTAACTAATAGCATTAGCGGTTTGCTAGCAGCTAGCAACAGCCCGTCTGGTCTAATAAATTATAACAAATAAATATAAATATAAGTATAATAAATAAACATTTTTTAAGAAATATATCCAACTATAACTCTGTGAGAGAGATATATCACTATACATTTGTACCTTTTAAAGTGATAAATTAAGAATAACTTACTGTGAGCTCGAATAAAGTCCTCAAAGCCAAGGATGAAGAAAGGCCTGTAAAACACTGAAGAAAAAACCTGGGGAAAAAACCTGGGAAAACTGTTAAAAAAAGGGCAGTAAAAACGAGTAAAATCCAAGAAAAAGTGTTAATCCAAGAGAAATGTGTCAAATCCGGTGAAAGGGAGTGATAATCCTGGTGAATCCGTCGATGAAATCAGCAATGCTCTCTCTCTCAAAATCGCTCGGTCAGGCAGTGTGAAGTTGTCCAGCGGGAAAGCAGAACAACGCCAGCTGGAGCTCCGAGCAAACTATTTATACCCCTGGAGCTCAACCTGAAAAAAAAAATTATTCAACCAATCACAACTCTGCATTGTGTGGCGTGATCTTTTTTTTTTTTTTACTGTAGGTCAGAAAAAAAAATCCTGCTGCACAGTTAATGGCGGGAATCTTTTGTTTTAAACAAAGAGGACAATTGATCCTGCTGCACAGATAATGGCGGAGTGTTTTTTATTAAGGGAGACATGTCACCTCAGACTTCAGTGATTAGAAAAAAACATTTCTCCTTCAAGGAAACTCATGGGGGACAAAATACACCACAAAGAACATATTTCTGATAATTTTTCTAAATACCAATCTCTAGTGGTAAAGATCTGATAAGTGACTTATTACAAAGGTGTACAAAATCTTTTTTCTGATTTGTTTTACAACAAGAAAAAATGATGATCAGCTCAGTTAATTTAGCTGATTAAATTATATTTAATTATTATATTGTATATTGTTCATTTTCAAACATAAAACAAATGCAGGAGGAGCTCAGTTAATCACCTACTCTCTGACCTCTCAGTCACACACACACACACACACACACATACACATACACATACACAGACACACACACACACACACAAACACACACACACAGACTGCTGAGGACTGAGCATGATGATGCTCTGCTCCTCCACTCTCCTCCTGGCCTGAGAATGGCAGAAGGACTTCATACGAGGCATCTGAATGAATAGAAAGTTTATATACATCAGTAACAAAGCAGCAGAGACTGTATTTAGACTCAAGTTTAATGCACTAAGCTCAATAAACAAAACCCTTAGTATTAACTGTTACACAGCTGTAATCATCTATGTATATTTGTCCTGTTGTTAGCATTTGTACAGACCATAGCTTTTAAACATAGAAGGACATGCTAATTACAAAGTGACAGGAAGACACAGTTTAACAGGTATATGGCGGCTTTTGGACGGTATAATGTGTCATTGGTCGGCAGATTAAAATATCAACTGGCAAAATGTCCAGCAGGAAAAACATCAAATAAATAAATACATGTATAAACTCATTAATAACATATTCAATACTAATATTATCATATGATATTATGTGACATAACCTATAAGATATGCTGCCTTGACGACAACAACAACAACAAAGTTGTGCAAAAGTTTAGTTTCCTTCAGTTTCATTGAGAGGTTCACTGAGTGTTTGATCATGTCACTGACTGCAGCACTTAGAAATCACCCTGCTAATAAATGTGAATTATAGGTATACCTATGTGGAATTCAGACTGGACAAACATCTACTGTAGAATAATGTGTGTATTTAATACTGAGGAGTGGTTTGAGTTTCACACTTATATCTGCACGATCCGTTAAATATCATACACAGCTGTGTTTATAGGCTTCCATTAAACCATCATTAATCACAATACACTTTGATTCCTGTCATTCACCCCTCTCTCTCTCTCTCTCTCTCTCTCTCTCTCTGTCTCTCTGTCTCTCTCTCTGTCTCTCTGTCTCTCTCTCTCTCTCTGTCTCTCTCTCTCTCTCTCTGTGTGTGTGTCTCTCTCTCTGTCTCTCTCAATTCAATTCAATTCAATTCAATGGGGCTTTATTGGCATGGGAAACATATGTTTACATTGCCAAAGCAAAAAACAGCAGATAAACATCTAAAGAGAAAATACAGGAAAATAAAAAATAAAAAAATAATAACAACAACAATAATAATAATAATAATAATGATAATAACAATAATAATAATAATAATGATAATTATAATTAAATTATGAATAAAATTTCACTGTACAAAGGCATTAAGAAAAGGAAAATATTTACAAAGTAAAGTAAATGACTTTGAGGGTTAGGGTTAGGATTAGGGACTGTCCAGCAGGAGGACATGGTCTAGGTCTGTCCTTCCTGCCTGCTGGACGTCTTTCTGTGGTCACAGCAGTTTACAAATTTTGCTGCTATGTTGGCACATTGCTTTACTTCACCCAGCAGGTATGGGAGTTTTTTTATATTGCTTAAGGTCTCAAATTGTTGGTGGGTGTTGGTGATCTGTGGGAAGTACGCGTCTCTGATGTCTTGGTACAATTGGCAGGTAGTTAGAAAGTGCAGCTCGGTCTCCACCTGGTGTTGTGTGCAGTGGGTGCATAGTCTGTCTTCTCTGGAGAGCCAGGTCTGTCTGTGACGGCCTTTCTCGATGGCGAGGCTGTGCTCACTGAGTCTGTACACAGTCAACGACTTCCTGAGCTTGGGATCGGTCACGGTGCTCAGGTATTCTGCCACTGTGTATTTTCGATTTAGGGCCAAATAACATTCCAATTTGCTTTGGTTTCTGGTTGATTCTTCCCAGTGTGTCAGATAGTTTTCTTTTTGTTTTCTTATAATTTGGTTTAGTCTGATAGGATTTCTGTTTGGTGGTTCTGCTGGTGTTTGTCATTAAGGTGATCATAAAATTTAATTGCTCTCTTTTGAATTTTGATAATTAGTGGGTATCGTCCTAATTCTGCTCTGCATGCATTGTTCGGTGTTTTGCGTTGGACACGGAGGATGGATTTGCAGAATTCTGCATGCAGAGTCTCAATTTGGTGTTTATCCCATTTCGTAAAATCTTGGTTGGCAGGTGGACCCCAGACCTCGCAACCATAAAGAGAAATGGGTTCTATAACGCTGTCCAATATTTTGAGCCAGATCTGATTTGGGATGTCTAATTTGATGTTCTTTTTGATGGCGTAAAAAGCCCGTCTCGCCTTGTCTCTCAGGTCGTTCACAGCTTTGTTGAATTTACCTGTGGTGCTGATGTTTAGGCCGAGGTAGGTGTAATTTTTTGTATGTTCTAATGATGTCTTGTCAAGGAAGAATTTGTATTTGTGGTGGTGGAGGCTGGGTCCTTTTTCGAATATCATAATTTTAGTCTTGGTCAGATTCACTGTTAAGGCCCAGGTTTGGGAGAAGTTGTGCAGAAGATCAAGGTGTTGTTGTAATCCTTCTTTGGTCGGAGACAGCAACACCAAGTCATCTGCGAACAGTAGGCATTTAATTTCGGTGTCTACTAGAGTGATGCCAGCTGCTACAGACTGCTCTAGTGACTTTGCCAATTCATTAATATATATGTTGAAGAGGGTTGGGCTCAAACTGCATCCCTGTCTAACACCTCGGCTCTGGGGGAAGAAGTCCGTGTGTTTTTTGCCGATCTTAATGGCGCACTTCTTGTTTGTGTACATTGACTTTATGATGTCATGTGTTTTTCCTCCAACCCCACTTTCTAAAAGTTTGTACAACAGACCCTCGTGCCAAATAGAATCGAATGCCTTTTTGAAATCAACGAAACAGGAGAATAATTTGCCTTTATTTGTGTTTATTTGGTGGTCAATCAGGGTGCTGAGGGTAAAAATATGGTCTGTTGTGCGATAATTTGGTAGGAAGCCAATTTGGGATTTGCTCAGGACATTATTCTCAGTGAGGAAATGAAGGAGTCTGTGGTTAATGATCATGCAGAGGATTTTCCCAAGGTTGCTGTTGACACAGATTCCACGGTAGTTATTGGGGTCGATTTTGTCGCCACTTTTGTGGAGTGGTGTTATCAGTCCTTGGTTCCAAATATTGGGGAAGATCCCAGCGCTAAGGACCGTGTTCAGGAGTTTTAATATGGCCAATTGGAATTTGAGGTCTGTGGACTTTATCATTTCATTTAAGATGCCATCAACACCACAGGCTTTCTTGGTTTCAATTGATTTGATTTTGTCCTGTAGTTCTTTTAGTGTAATTGGGGAGTCTAATGGGTTCTGGTAGTCTTTTATGGTTGTCTCTAATCTTTCTAGTTTATCTTGTATGTGTTTTTGGTGTTCATTTTTCTCTATTGGGCCAAATATATTGGTGAAGTGGTTTACCCATACATCTCCATTTTGAATGGGAAGATCCTCATGTTTTTGTTTGTTTAGAGTGTTCCAATTTTCCCAGAATTTATTTGTTTTTATGGATTCTTCAATGGTGTGTAGCTGGTTTCTAACATGTTGGTCTCTTTTTTTCCTTACTGTGTTTTTATACTGTTTTAATGTTTCATTATAGTGAAGGCGTGTGTGGTGGTTGTCTGGGTCTCTGTGTTTTTGGTTTGACAGATTCCTTAATGTCTTTCTGAGATTTTTACATTCATTGTCAAACCATTTGTCATGTTTTCTGTTGTTTTTGGCTTTTCTGTTTGAGGCCTTTAGGTTTGATAGGGATGCTGCGAGGTCAAATATCTTATTTAGGCTTTCTACCGCCTTGTTTACACCCTCACTGTTATGTTGGAATGCTTTTACCAAAAAATTGTCTAAAAGTACTTGTACTTGTTGTTGCCGAATTGCATTTTGGTATATTTCTGCACTATTTTCTTAACATTTGTAGCATGTTTTAATAGGGTGTAGTTTGGTTTGCTGTGATACTTCCAGATTGCGTGTTGATCTGTTCAAATAAAGTGTGGTTTTGCTGTGGTCTGATAGGGGTGTTAGTGGGCTGACTGTGAACGCTCTGAGAGACACTAGGCTGAGATCTGTGATGAAGTAATCTACTGTGCTGTCACCCAGAGATGAGCTGTAGGTAAACTTACCATAGGAGTCCCCTCGGACTCTCCCGTTGACTATGTACAGTCCCAGTGAACGACAGAGCTACAGGAGTTGTGACCCATGTTTGTTTGTTGTTTTGTCGTAGTTATGCCTGGGGGGGCATATTGGGGAGAGGATGTTTCTACCTCCTGGTAGATGTTTGTCCCCCTGCATGCTCAGGGTGTCTCGTTCTCGGCCTGTCCTGGCATTCAGGTCTCCACAAATTACAATGTGACCATAAGCCTGGAAGTGGTTAATTTCTTCCTCTAGGATGGAGAACATGTCCTCTTTAAAATATGGGGATTCATTTGGGGGAATGTAGGTGGCACATAAGAAGATATTTTTCTCAGTTGATGTGAGTTCTTTATTTATTTCTAACCAGATGTAAAATGTTCCTGTTTTGATTACCTTAATGGAGTGGGTCAATTCAGATTTGTACCATATTAGTATACCTCCCGAGTCTCTTCCTTGTTTGATTCCTGTTAGCTTGGAGGATGGTACTACAAGCTCTCTGTAGTTTACAGGGCAGCCAGTTGGACCATCTCCTCTGTGCCATGTCTCCTGTAGGACAATAATGTCTGTATTTTTGATTTCATTGGTGAAGTCTGGGTTCCTGCTCTTGAGGCCAAATGCAGTCGACCTCAGACCTTGTATATTCCAGGATGAAACAGTGATGGATTTTCGCTCCATGGTTCACGGTGCAGTTGTTCCAGAGGGTTTAGGCCTGGACCATGATTGTGTAGAGCTCACTGAGCATCTGGTGTATGCTCAGATCACATGGTGGGGCTCTGTCAGGTGAAGAGTTGGGGCTTGCTCTGCTTACAACCTGTGCATATGTGTGGTATGGGGTTGGCGAAGGGAAAGCGGGCCTGGCCTGGGGTGTGACAGGATGTCCTCTGGGTGCAGTATGGTGTCTTGCAGTTGGGGCAAGTCTTCTAGGTGCAGCTGGGTGTCCTCTGGGTGGAACAGGTCCTCTGATTATTGGCCTGGGTGGGGAACTCATCTGTCTGTTGCTCCTGTGGGATTTGCTTGGTCTGCGGTTGAGTGTGACGTCCTTCAGTGTCTTTGCAAAAGTTGGGACTACTGCCTTGAGGATGTGTACTTGCTCGTACAGGCTGTGCAGGTCTAAAGTGGGATGGGGTGCCACATAAATATTTGGCTTTAATGCACAATCTCTGGAAATTTGTGCATTTACCCTTTGAATGAGAGCGGGATGGAAGTCCCATCTGGGTAGCAGGGTGGAGATGACTACCTTTGCGTTTGGGAATGTGGAAGAGGCTTTTTCTGTCACCCCCTTGATAGACTTTGCCACCTCTTCTCCCTGTGCTCTCAGGTCATTTGTGCCTGTGTGGATGATGATATGGCTGGGGGATCCTAGGAGATCCTCTCTCAGTAGTTCCATGGCATGACTGGTATTGCGGCACTTGAATTTTGCGATTCTGTGGTTTGGGAAAAGTTTTTTCTCTTCAACATATCTCCCATTTGAGTCTATGAGGAGAACAATTTGTGGGTTTTGTGTTGAGCTGTTTTCTGTAGGTGTGGTAGTGTTGTTTGTTGGAGGAGGTGTCTCTTGGGTTTGTGTGTCTTGGCTTGGTGGTGCTGCTGATTGGCTGGGACTGTCGTCTGGGCCCTGTATTTCCTCTGCAGCCTCTTGTAGGGTGGTAGGTGGTGCTCTCAAGGGTTGTTCACTGGTCAACGTTCTCATCTCGTCTTGGAGCTTCTGCACCTCTTCTCTGAGCTGCCTCCTCTCCTGCCTCAATGTCTCCTCATTGTCTTTCAGTCTTTCGACCTCAGCCCAGAGCCGCCTCGTCTCCTTCATTGAAGACTCCTCATTATCTTTGAGCCGTTTTACCTCAGCCCAGAGAGCAGATAGGCCTTTCTCCCCCTCGGTGTTACTTGGTCTGAGTGGGGGGTTGTTCTTGTCCTCGGCTGTTGTCTGCCCAGACTGGGAGTGTGACGATTGTGTGTTCCATTTCCACTTGTCTGATCTCAAGTTGAGTGAATCTGTCTCTCATTTCAATGAGCGAGTGGGGCTCTGTGGTGGGGGGTTGATTATCTGATTCTTCTGTGATGTGATGGTCTGTTGGGGGTGGTCTCTCTCTCTCCTGAAGCTCCTCTGACAGAGCTGTCAGTCGTACCATGTGGTTTTCTCTGTCGTGTTGCAGCTCTCTTACTTCAGTCTTCAGGATGGTCAGCTCTCTCCTGTAGCTGTCACTGTCCTGACTCAGCTGTGTGCTGGTAGTAGAGGTGTTTTGCTGCACTGTGGTGTCCAGGGTTGGCTGCTGGCTGATTATCTCTCTCAATTGTACAAGCTCTCTCTCCAGCTCTGTGAATTTCACCTTTATATCATTGATGGTGTGGTTCAGTTGGGGGTCCTGGACCTGTTCTGGGCTGGTGGGTTCATTTTCCTGAGGGGGCTGGTCCCGAGTAGGGCAGCTGGAAGTAGGGGTGGTGTCTGTGTCTGGCAGGATGTGAGTGTTGACAGTGGGGGCAGACTTTTCCTGTTGGGCCCTCTTCTTTATAAGAATGAAGTCACTCTCAAACTGCTTGCGGTTTCCTTGTACCATGATAGTCCCATTCTTATATATATTGACAGTCATCATGACACTGTCTGGGTCTTCTCCCTCTTTGATTTTTAGTTTCCAGCCATTACAGATCCCCTCTTTCTTTACATGAGGGTAGTGGGCATTTATGGCAGCGTGCCATGCTAGTGGTTGATCTGTGAGTAAGATCAGATTGCTGACATCTCCACTCTTGTATAAATCAGAAAAGAGTGTCTCTGGTCTTCCTTTCAAGACTTTCTGCTTGTATGTCTTCCTGCCACTCTCATTTGTAACATCTCGTGGATATAACAGTGGAATAGCCTCTGTACTCACTGTGGATGAAGCCATGGAATTCTGCTGCTGCTGCTGTAACTGCTCCTTGGTAACCGTTGCTAGGGCTTTTGTTTTTGTTCTTGGTAGCTAGCTCTTAGCTTTAACACCAAGCTAGGTTTAGTTTATTTATTATTCAGCAGTTATAATATTTATAGTTTTTGTAAATCCTTTAGTAGGTTATGTTGTCTCTCTGATGATCTCACTCACTTGTATCTTTTGCTGAATTCATCTTCTGAGCTTGGTGTCAGTTAACCAGCAGGACAGGTAGATTAACTGTCAGTCAAAGCTTTACAGTTGAGCAGTATTTTCCCAGGTTTCTTGCTGTTTTCTTGCTGTTTCTTGCCTCCAAAGAGGTAATTTCTCAAAATAAGTGTTTCTCCTTCTTTCTTCTTCCAATTTTTTCAGAAAAGTATGAGATTATCTCACCTTAACACACAAAAAAGAAGATCTTTTCAGGAGCTCACGATATTGCTGCTGTTTTCTCTGTCTCTCTCTCTCTCTGTCTCTCTCTCTGTCTCTCTCTCTCTCTCTCTGTCTCTCTCTCTGTCTCTGTCTCTCTCTCTGTCTCTCTGTGTCTCTCTCTCTCTCTCTCTGTCTCTCTCTCTCTCTCTGTCTCTGTCTCTGTCTCTCTCTCTGTCTCTCTGTGTGTCTCTCTCTCTCTCTCTCTCTCTTTCCGTTTCCGGTGAGTGTGAGCGTGAGTGTAAACTATCTTATGCTTCGCGCATGAACAAGGCAGTGGTGGTCTTTTTGAAGGATGAGCCGTATGTCCATCAGCTGATTGAGAGCGGGGTGGTTGTCAGGGATTTATTCGTGCAGGTATCCCCGCTGTCAGTGCCATCCACGCGGATCACCGTGTCCGGTGTGCCGCCGTTTATACCAAACATACTGTTGGAAAACGAGCTCCGGAGGTTTGGTAAACTGGCAAGTGGCTTCAGAACAGTCAGTTTGGGATGTAAAGATCCCAAACTGAAGCATGTTCAGTCCCTGAGGAGGCAGGTGTTCATGTTTCTGGACTCACCTGCACAGACACTGGAAGTGTCATTTAGAGTGAAATATGGAGACAGCTCATACATGGTGTACGCCAGCTCTGGGCACATGAAATGTTTTGAGTGTGGGGATGTGGGACACATCAGAGCTGCATGCCCGCACAAACAGGCAGACTCTCACTCAGTGGACGCGGCTGGTAGCTCTGCTGCTGGGTCCGCGGAGGGGGCCGCGCCCGGTTCGGCGGACCCCGCTCCCGGTGCGGCGGGCCCCGCTCCGGGTGCGGCGGACGCCGCTCCTGATGCGGGGGCTGCGGTAGCGGGTTGTAGTGTTGTAGCAGAGGACATTAGTGGAGAGGATGACAGAGAGGAACCAGGGCAGCAGGAGAAGCAACAGGCTTCTGTAGCTATAGAGAACTTGAGAGAGTCACAGTCAGTAGTCACAGGTGAAGTCTGTAGTCAGATTTCATGCGAAGGAGAAGACATGGATTACGACACAGAGTCAGACACAGCATCCATTAGTGATGCTTCACATAGGTCTGATCTCTACTCTTTAAAGGAAATAAACGATTTTCTGGATGAAACATTTAACAAATCAGTTAAAGTGAGTGACTACTTTGAAAATACAGACAAGTTCATTAAATCCGTCAGTTTTTTAAAGAGACTGGTTAGCCATGACCTCCTGGATGAAAAAAGACGTTATCGTCTTAATAAACATCTGGCAGTCCTGAGGAAAGCACAGAGAGGAAAAACTGGTAAAAAAGCCAAGAGATAGAAGACTATGCATCAACACAGGGTGACTTCTTCTTTTTACTGCTCTCTGCTGGTTTCAGCTTGTATGTTTCTTCTTTCTAATATCTCTATGCAGAGCTTAAAAATAGGATCTCTAAATATTAATGGAGGGAGGGACAAACATAAGAGGGCTTTAATATCTGAGGTCGCAAGTCAAAAAAAGCTTGATGTGTTATTCCTACAGGAAACACATACTATTCAAACAGATGACACAGATTGGGGTTTATGGTGGGGGGGATCTTTTTTCCTGAGCCATGGCTCTAATCTGAGTGCAGGTGTAGCCATCCCGTTTTCTCAGCACATTGTTTTATCACATGTTGTAGTTTCTGAGGTAGAGCAGGGCAGGATACAAGTAATACAAGCAACAATCAGAGAAACACCATTTGTGTTTGTTAATGTATATGCTTACACTTGTGCTGTTGACCGTATTGACCTTTTTCATAAATTTAATGACATATTAAAACAGTTTAGTGGCAGTTCAGTAGTAGTGGTGGGAGGAGATTGGAACTGCACTACTAATTATTCAGTTGATAGGAATGCTGGAGAGCCTCATCCACCATCAGCCTCTCTTCTATCCAATGTAGTTTTAGAAAACGATCTTGTAGATGTTTGGAGGAAACTCCATCCAACTAGTAGACAGTATACTTGGGTGAAAGTTACTGACGGCAGGGTAAGTGCAGCCAGATTGGATAGGTTCTATTTCAATAAAACATTCAACAACAGGCTAACTGCAGCCATCATATCACCTGTTGGTTTTTCAGATCACCATTTAGTAACTGTTCATTTTTCTTTAAAGGTGCATCCCCAAAGATCTCCTTATTGGCATTTTAACACCAGGCTGATTTATGATGAGACCTTCTGTTTATTTTGGGGTCACTGGAGACAAAGAAAACCAGGTTTTGAAAATTTAGGTCAATGGTGGGAGGTAGGGAAAACACAAATTAGAATATTTTGTCAGCAATACACATCACACACAAGAGCAACAGAAAGGGTACATTTTGAACTGTTAGAGAAGGAAATCAGTTTATTGGAAGATGGCATAATTAATAGGTTAGAAAACAACAATGCAACTTGGGAGAAAGGGAGGGCAGCTTTAAGTAGCTTCTTACATGAAAAAGCAAAAGGTGCTCTAATTAAATCTAGAATCTTGTCTATTAAAGACATAGATGCACCTACTCGTTTCTTTTTTAAGTTGGAAAGGAAGGTTAGGGAACAGAACCAGATGATACATCTCAAGCATTCGAATGGATCTGTGACCACTAACCCATCAGAGATGAGGAAGCTGGCTATAGACTTCTACAGCAGCCTGTTCAGTGCTGAAGTTTGTGACTCTGACTGTGTGGATAAGATTCTGGAGGGACTGCCTCGATTAGGGGAAGAACATGCAGCCTCACTAGAGTCCATTATTTCCTTTGATGAGCTGTCTGCAGCGGTGCAGCAGCTCAGCTGTGGTCGGTCTCCTGGCATCGATGGTCTTCCTACAGAGTTCTATAAAACATTCTGGAATTTACTGGGAAAAGATCTTATGGAAGTTTTCCAAGGATGTTTGGACTCTGGGACTTTACCATTGAGCTGTACGAGGGCAGTCCTGACATTGCTGCCAAAGAAAGGAGATTTGGGCCTCCTAAAGAACTGGAGACCCGTGTCACTTCTGTGCACAGACTATAAAATTTTGGCACGAGTTTTGGCGAACAGACTTAAGGAATGTCTGGACATGGTTGTTCATGCCAGTCAGACTTACTGTGTCCCTGAAAGGACAATAATGGACAATTTGTTTTTACTTAGAGACATTATTGATTTGTCACAATTAAGGGAACTGGATGTGGGTTTGTTTTCACTTGATCAAGAAAAGGCCTTTGATCGAGTTGATCATACTTATTTGTTTGACACACTTAGGGCGTTTGGGTTTGGGAGAAAATTTATTTCATGTATTAAGTTAATGTATTCAAGGGCCACAGTATTGTTAAAGGTGGTGGGGGGGGGGCTTAGCAGACCAGTATCTGTTCAAAGAGGCATCAGGCAGGGATGTCCTCTATCTGGCATGTTATATGCCTTATCTATTGAGCCTCTTTTACACAAGCTCAGGCAGAGTCTCTCTGGGTTGAACTTCCCGGACAGTACAAAAAGCAAAGTCAGTTTGTCGGCATATGCTGATGACATCACAGTTTTCATAAAATGTCAAAATGATATTCGGACTCTTGAACAAAAACTCAACTTATACGAACAAGCTTCTTCTGCTAGAGTAAACTGGTTAAAATGTGAGGGACTTTTACTGGGGCAGTGGAATAATAAAGAAAAGCCAATTTTACCAGCTGGGCTGCAGTGGAGCACAGAAGGGATGAAGGTTTTAGGGGTGTTTTGTGGGAAATGAGAAATTTAAAAGGTAAAAATTGGGAGGGTCTAACTGAGAAAATTTGTGCCCGATTGTCTAGATGGAAATGGGTCCAGCCTCAGTTGTCCTACAGGGGGAGGACTTTGGTTGCCAACAATTTGGTTGCATCTATGCTCTGGCACCGTGTCACTGTTGTTGTCCCTCCAGACACCCTCATCACAGAGATCCAGAAAAGACTGGTGGATTTCTTCTGGGGAGGATATCATTGGATTAGATCGGCGGTGCTGTTTTTACCTGTGTCAGAGGGGGGTCAGGGACTGATCGACCTCAGGAGTCGCATAACTGCGTTTCGGCTTCAGACTGCACAGCGTTTGCTGTACAGAACGCAGCAACCCTGGACCGAAACAGCTTCCTTGTTGCTGCGTAGAGTTAAGAACCTGGATTATGACAAACACTTGTTTCTGCTGGATTTAGACGGTGTGGACACATCACAGACTTCTTGTTTTTACCAGTCGGTTCTGCGTGCCTGGAGAACAGTTTTTAACATGAGGAGAGACTGCTCTCAGGTGTATGGGACTGTTGGGGAAGAACCTTTGTTCTATAACCCGGCCATACAGAGCAGGATTCTTAGATCTGTCAGTGTTCAGAGGACCCTTATAACAGCTGGGCTGACGAAGCCGACAGGATTGAGGTCAGAGGATCAGTGGAAAACTGCTGCCAGGCTGAGTCAAGACACTGGCATTAAGTCTTTGCGTCTCATGGACAAACTGGTGGAGGAGGTGATGAACGGACTTCCTGGTTATTTTAGGAGAGCACTGGGGGAGGAGTCCGTGGAGGATCAGCCTATAATATTTCCTGAGCTGTCCATCAGTGCTGCAGTGGAAGAGCAGGAGGAAGCGGACGGGCTTCTGGTATCCTTCAGAAAACCTGAATTATCGAACTTCTCAGAAGGATCAAAAGAGTTTGTATGCGGTGTCTGTGAAGGTGCTGAACAGAGCGCTGCTGGCCGGTGTCAGAGAGTCGAGGTGGCTTGATGTGTTGGCGCCGGGTTCATCTCCCAGAGGTAGCTGGAGGTCCCTGTACAAACCTCCCATAGAGAAACGCAGTGCGGATCTCCAGTGGAGGGTGGTGCATGGGGTCGTGGCCACTAACAGACATGTGGCACATATAGATGATAGAGCAGGAAGTCAGTGTGAGTTTTGTCAGGCTGAGGAAACTTTACAGCATCTCTGGCTCAGATGTCCCAGACTAGCTCCTCTCTTCTCTTTGTTAAGACAGTGGGTGGGAGGGTTAGGACTTCTTTTTGAAGAGGAACTGTTTATTTTTGGTCCCAGATATTCTGCAGCAAAACGCAGGACTGTTTGTCTAGTTAATCTTTTGTTGGGCCAAGCAAAGCTGAGCATCTGGCTCACTAGGAGGAATAAGATGAAGGAGACAGGATCTGTGGATGTTGAACCGATGTTCAGAGGTCTGGTGGCTGCACGTATTAGGATAGAGTTTGCCTATTATAAGATGGTGTCAGACTTAAAAGAGTTTATTTCTATTTGGGGAGGTGGAGATGTTTTATGTCATGTAGTTGATGAATTGCTTAATCTGAGTTTCTCAAGGAAAAAATGTTTTCTTTGGTCTTGTGTGGAGGGGTGTGTGTATGATTGTATGTATTTAAGTTAATTATGATTGCTTATTGTGAATGAAACATTGGACCAATAAAGGGATGGTCAAAGGTCTCTCTCTCTCTCTCTCTCTCTCTGTCTCTCTCTCTCTGTCTCTCTGTGTGTGTGTCTCTCTCTCTCTCTCTCTCTGTCTCTCTCTCTCTCTCTCTCTGTCTCTCTGTGTGTGTCTCTCTCTGTCTCTCTCGCTCTCTGTCTCTCTCTCTCTCTGTCTCTCTCTCTGTGTGTGTGTCTCTCTCTCTCTCTCTCTCTCTCTCTGTCTCTCTCTCTCTCTCTCTCTCTCTCTCTCAGTGCATGCTGGGAGTGTGTGTGTGGAGTGAGGTCCGTGAGTGAGTGTTTGGAGCGATTTAATTTCGTTTCTTTCTGATTTAACTTATTGTTTATGGGTTATTTGTTTGCACAGTTTATTAATCACAAGTTTATTTGGGTTTAGTTTAAGGGTTTTTTTTTTTTCTTTTTGATTTCCCCGTACCGGCGTCTTGCCGGTGACGTGGCCTTAACCATGGCCAGCGGGGATTTTAAATCTTTATCCCGTAAGCATGGGATAAAGATCTCAACCACTTTCCCCTGCAGCGTGGAGGAAATCGGCCTCGCTGTGGGGGATAAAGTCGGACACGTCAGCATAAAGTCGATCGCTCGGATGAACAGTGCCGTGGTGATCTTCCTGGATCGGGTGGAAAAGGTAAACCAGCTCGTCGAGACAGGAATCACCGTTAAAGACACCTTTATACAGGTCCTGTCCAATGTCCCCCCCTTCATTTCCGATGAGTTTCTCAGCAGAGAGTTGTCCAGACATGGAAAGATAGTGTCACCTATCCGTAAGATCCTGTCTGGATGTAAGTCTCCTTTGCTGAAACACGTTGTGTCTCATAGAAGACTACTCTATATGATACTGAACAAGAGGGATGAGGAGCTTAACCTCCGATTCCTAATAAAAGTAGATGATTATGAGTACGTGATTTTTGCTTCATCTTCCGTGATGAAGTGCTTCGGTTGTGGAGGGGAGGGACATACGGTGAAATCCTGTCCGGCGAGTGGTGGACCGGCTGTGCCCGGTCCGGGGGGATCCACGGCCGCTGGGGCGGCTCCGCCGGCGCGGGTGGAGCAGCGGGCCGCCGCTTGGCGGGCGGCACCGGCTGCGGGAGAGCCTTTGGGGTTTCCTCCTGCGGGGGGGTCGGTCGCCTCATCCGAGCGGTCGATTACAGAGGAGAGAGCTGCTGACGTGTCCGACCAAGAGCACAGGGTGAGTATCACAGATGCACCGGGTGACAGTGTGAGTGAGGTGAGTGTGAGGAGTGTAGATGGTATGAATGAGACAAGGCAGAAGGAGGGTGGAGGAAGGGACATAGCGATGGAGATGAATGCAAGTGGTGTGGATGAGCAGGGGAAGGAAGGTGGTGTGGGTGACATGAATGAGCAGGTGAAGGAGAAGGCCAGTGAGGAGGAAGGGATGGCGGGTGGAGAAAAAGAAATTGAAAAGTGTGCAGGAGGCAGTGGAGGGCAGGAGGACAAGGGAAGCAACAGTAAACTATGGAGTGAACAAGTGGAGGAGGAAGTAGAAACGGCGGTTAAACAAAAAGCAACGAAAAGGAGAAGAAAGGCCAGAATAACTAAAGCAAAAAGCAGTAAAGTAACGGAAGAAAAACAAACCAGAAACAGTTCAGAAAGTGAGAGCGACGAGGGCTCAGATTATAGCGATTTTCCAATTATTAGTAACAGCCAAGAAAAGAAACTTTAAAGTCCAGAAACAATTAAAACGTTTTTGCAACAAACAAAAAACCAGCGTGGTGTCAAATTAGAGGATCACTTTTCAGACATTGGTATTTTATATCTATCAGCTAAAGCCTGCATGAGCAAGAGAGAAGAGGCTGGAATTACAGATCAAGAGGGTCATAGATTAAAAAAACTGGTACAGAAAGCAAAAAAATAAATAAATGATGATGGGAAAGGTAGCTATGTTGGTTTTATTTAATTTATTTGTTTTTATCCTGGTTTTTAACATCTTAACTATCATGGATGTTCTTAAACTAGGTGTTTTAAATGTAAATGGTGCAAGAGATGCAAGGAAACGAGCTTTTATCTTTGACACAGTTTTAGAGAAAAAAATAGATGTGTTGTTTTTACAAGAAACCCACAGTGATTTTAAAAATGAAACTGAGTGGAAGAGGGAGTGGGGAGGGGAGGTGGTTTTAAGCCACCACACAACTGTTAGTGGAGGAGTGGATTTTATTTTCTCTAAAGCTTTTAAACCTAACTCCCTGGAGGTCCAACATATCATTGATGGAAGGTTGCTGTTGATCAAAGCTCAGTTCGACCATTTTAAAGCTGTTTTTATCAACATTTATGCCCCAACAGTCGGTGCAGAGAGGAAGCAGTTTTTATCCAAAGTGAATGATGTTTTAAACGGGTGTGCTGCGGAGGATTTTTTATTCTTGGGTGGGGATTTTAACTGTACGGAAGACGCGATTTTAGATCGCAACCATGCAGAGCCTCATCCAGCCTCTCAGCGCGTCTTAAAGAAGCTGGTCCTCTCTCATGGCCTGGTGGATGTGTGGAGAAGGATGCACCCAGACTCCAGACAGTATACCTGGTCCCACTTCAGAGAGAGTAGGGTCTCCTTAGCCAGGCTAGATCGTATTTATTGTTTTAAACATCATTTTAATGTTATTAAAGAGAGTAGGATTGTGCCAGTTGTTTTTAGTGATCATTCTTTGCTTTTATGTAAAGTTTTTATCAGGAATTTTAGACCTAAACGCGCTTATTGGCATTTTAATTCTGTTTTAGTACATGATAGGAGTTTTAGGGAGGTTTTAGAGTATTTCTGGGGTGTTTTTAGACAGAGGAAGGGTGATTTTAGTAGTCTTAGGCAGTGGTGGGACCATGGTAAGACTCAAATCAAACTCCTGTGTCAGCAACACACTCTCAATGTCTCCCGAGACATCACCAGATCTATGAGGGATCTAGAGACTGATATAGTGGAGCTTGAGTCCACAGGAAATCGAGGCTGTATTGAAAGCGTCAAAGAAAAAAAAATGGCTTTAGCCAACCTGTTAGGCGTTAAAGTTCAGGGCGCACTGGTGAGGTCCCGGTTCCAGACCATCAGGGACATGGATGCACCTTCTGCATTCTTCTTCAGCCTGGAGAAAAAGAATGGACAGAGGAAGGTGTCACAAACTGGCTCAACATATGTGACATGGAGGAGAGACAAGTCAGGTGCCAAAAGAAAATGTTTTATTGTAACTCAAACAACATATATACAAAAAGCATGAGGTGTGGAGTGTAGTAGTGTCAGTGGTGAATGTAGTGTGTGGATGAGTGAGATATTTGTGTGTGGCTGTTGAGTGTAAAAGGAAAAACGCCAAACGTACCCAGAACCTGTAGCAGCGTGGAGCCTAGGAGAGAGAGAGAGAGAGAATGAGACCAGGCTGGCATTTATCTCCTTTCTAGAGGCCTAGCCAGGTGTCAGCACCTTGACTCAACGACCCTCCCTGACTACCAACTCCTGCAGGAAGTAATCAACTGCATGATAGAGAGCAGAAAGGGAGGGGTCGTAACAAAGGTAATCCACACACTGCTTTCTGACACGGGGCAGGAGATCATGGAACCAAGCCAGATACAAAAAAGAGCTGTAGAGTTCTATACAGAACTCTATCGCAGTGAGTTTAAAGAGGAGCTGATGCTCGTAGAGGGGTTCTGCCAAGGGCTGCCTCAGGTCTCCGATGAGACCAACTCATGGCTCGCTGGCCCTCTGCAAATGACAGAGCTCCTCTCTGCGGTGCGAAACATGCAGGGCCAGCGAGCCCCTGGCATTGATGGACTCACGGCTGAGTTCTTTCTTCTTTGGGACATCGTAGGACAAGATGTCCTGGAGGTTTTTAACGAGTGTCTAGCCTCTGGTTCCATGCCAGTGTCCTGCAGGAGAGCAGTGCTCACCCTGCTCCCAAAAAAAGGGAACCTGCAGGACATAAAAAACTGGCGCCCCGTGTCATTGCTCTGTGTGGATTACAAGATTCTGTCCAAAGTCTTGGCCTCCAGGCTGGGGAAGGCTATGGAGGAGGTCATCCACCGGGACCAGACATATTGTGTGCCCTGCAGGTCAATGGTGGACAATGTCCACCTAATTCGGGATGTTTTGGACATCTCTAGTTCATTGGGTTTGGACACTGGTCTGATTTCCCTAGACCAGGAAAAGGCTTTTGACCGCGTTGAACACAACTTCCTGTGGACAGTAATGGACAGGTTTGGGTTCAGCGCTGGTTTTATAGCTAAGATCATGGTGTTGTACAGTGAGATTGAGAGTGTGTTGAAACTGAATGGCAGTCTGTGCGCACCTTTCAGGGTGCATAGAGGTGTCCGGCAGGGCTGTGCCATGTCGGGGATGCTCTATGCACTCTCCCTGGAACCTCTCCTCCATAAGTTACGTTCTAGCCTCCACGGTTTGGTTTTACCTGGTTTTAATGAAAACATGATTTTATCAGCATACGCGGATGACGTCGTTGTTTTTATTAAAAATCAGAGGGATGCAGACCTTTTAATCCAAACTGTAAATGATTTTAGTACAGCATCAGCAGCAAGGGTAAACTGGAAAAAAAGTGAGGCCCTTGCTGTTGGTGACTGGCGTGGCGGTCTCCCAGTTTTTTCCCAAGACCTTAAATGGATAAAAGATGGTTTTAAATATTTGGGAATTTATGTAGGGACAAAAAGGGTGGTGGAGAAGAACTGGGAGACCGTCACAGAAAAGATAGAAGAAAAACTGTCAAAGTGGAGATGGCTGCTCCCTCAAATGTCCATGAGAGGGAGAGTCCTAGTTTTAAATAATTTAGTAGCATCCCAACTGTGGCACCGACTAACCTGTGTAGACCCTCCTTCAAACTTGTTAGCAAACCTCCAAAAAAAAATGGTGGATTTTTTTTGGGAGGGTCTACACAGGGTGCCACAGGGGGTGCTGTTTTTAGCTAGAGAGGAGGGGGGACAGGGCCTCATCCACCTGGCCAGTAGAGCTGTGACTTTTAGATTTCAGTTTTTACAAAGGTACTTGACAGGTCCAGCTGATCTAATGTGGAGAGATGTGGCCAGCTGCATCTTTAGACGCGCAGGTAACTTGGGGTTGGATAAAGCTCTGTTTTTAACTGACCCTAAATTTTTAGTTTTAAACGGGTTACCTCCTTTTTATCAAAGTATTCTTAAGTCTTGGAACATTTTTATAAAAAAAAAACCTGTTCTACAGCTGACTCTCTGCACTGGCTGCTGAACGAACCTCTGATCAACGGGGCCAGACTGGATGTATGCAGCGACGCAGCGCCTGGTCTGAGGGGGGCGCTGCTCCAGTCAAAAACGTTGATACTGAAACAGCTGGTGGATGCGGTGGGGCCGGCCCTGAACGACGCCCAGGCCCTGGGCTCTCTGCTGGGATTACAATCTGTCCGGGTGGCACAACGGATCCTGGAGCTGTGGACGGCAAGACTCACTAGTAAAGAAAGACGGCTCCTGGCTGAGTACTCAGAGGGGACACGTGAGCCCAACACAGCGGATGCCTTCCCGGACATTTCCCTGAGCCCAGGGCTGGGGGACCTGACCGGCCCCCTGTTAACAGTAACCAACCCACAGAAACTGAC
The DNA here is from genome assembly GCF_027409825.1 of Scomber japonicus. Lineage (NCBI taxonomy): Eukaryota > Metazoa > Chordata > Actinopteri > Scombriformes > Scombridae > Scomber > Scomber japonicus. The sequence goes on along the minus strand of NC_070583.1, from coordinate 256,091 downwards.
CCTGCACAAAGCAGACAAAAGAACACTGTACATGAACTGTGTGAAATGCATCCACAAGGTCGGACTGAGCAACAGGCCCTCCACGGTGTGGACCCAGAGACCGGGACAGAACACACTAAAACCACAGTGGAGGGTTCTGTACAAGCAACCTCTGGCGAAAAGGACCGGTGACCTCCAGTGGATTATTTTACATGGTGCTGTCGCTACTAATGCTTTTATCTCTGTTCTTAATCCTGCTGTTTTAAGTAATTGTCCTTTTTGTGATCTCCGTGAGACTGTGTTCCACATGTTCACTGAGTGCAGCAGGCTCACGGAGATCTTTTCAGTTTTGACGTTGGTTTTTAATCTTTTTAACGTTGCTTTTACTGAGAATGTTTTTATCATGGGAGCTGCCTATAACAAAACAAACAAGAACAAATGGCAGCTCCTTAATTACGTCTCAGGAGAAGCAAAAATGGCAATTTATTTAAGCAGAAGAAACAGAATTGAAAACAGAGAAGGGCAAAACGCAAAGAGCATGTGGCAGGCCAAGCTGAGAGCTAGACTGAAACTAGAGTTTAATTTTTATAAACAGACGGGAGATTTGGAGGGTTTTAATAGAGTGTGGTGTTTTAAAAAGATTTTATGCTCAGTAAAAGAAGACAACTTGCATCTTGCACATTTTTTATGAAATCATTTATTTTATTTGAAAGATTTTGCACATAAGCACTTTATTGTAACTATAGTCAATGTTTTGAAATGAAAAAAGTGTAAATAGTGTTTTTGTAAAAATCAAAAAAAAAAAAATCTCTGTCTCTCTGTCTCTCTCTCTCTCTCTCTCTGTCTCTCTGTGTGTGTCTCTCTCTCTGTCTCTCTCGCTCTCGCTCTCTCTCTCTCTCTCTCTCTGTCTCTCTGTCTCTCTCTCTGTCTCAATCTCTCTCTGTCTCTCTGTGTCTCTCTCTCTCTCTCTCTCTCAATTCAATTCAATTCAATGGGGCTTTATTGGCATGGGAAACACATGTTTACATTGCCAAAGCAAAAAACAGCAGATAAACATCTACAGAGAAAATACAGGAAAATAAAAATAACAATAAAAATAATAATAATAACAACAACAATAATAATAATAACAATAATAATAATAACAACAATAATAATAATAACAATAATAATAACAACAATAATAATAATAATAACAATAATAATAACAATAATAATTATAATTAAATTATGAACAAAATTTCATTGTACAAAGGCATTAAGAAAAAGAAAATATGTACAAAGTAAAGTAAATTAAAGCTGCAAGCAGCGATGATCGGGCCCAAGCTCCCCCACGCACCGCCCCGTACACGCATGTCGGTGCGTGCTGCAGTCACACGGCAGACACAGCGGGCACGTAGACTTCTTGGCACCCGGGCTCCTAATGAACATTGCGTGATGGGGCTAAGTCACATTGCATGTGTCCACTAGGTGGCGCTAGAGATCACCCACCAATTATATGTCATGTTGCAGTGTGTGATGTGGAGAACACATCCTGTAAATTTCATGTAAATAGGATAATGTTTGTCATATGAGGCTGACTTCCTGTGTCCAGTAGGTGGCGCTGTGTATATGAAGCAGTATTGATGCATAGATGTGTTCAGGGCGGGACCCTCTACATGTGTGATCAATTTGGTGTAGACGGGACAATGTCTGTAGGAGTTATAAGGACTTCCTGCTTTATGGCGAAGCATCGAAATTGTTTGCACAGCCACGCCCAACAGGAAGAAGTCATCAAAAAGCTTTTGATAACTTTTCATCGCCAATGTCTCAAGATGATTGTGTATGAATTTGAAGTGGATGGGATGGAATCTCTAGGACTAGTTTGTTCAAATATGAGGCCTCGAAATGACCAAAACACTCACCGAAATATAGCATTTTTCCCAAGATGGCCGACTTCCTGTTGGACTTCGGGTATGAGTCCAAATGGCGTTTTTGTGCGTCTGGAGATGATCCATAAACCTACCGAATTTCATTCTTCTATGTCAATCGGGAAGGCTGAGATTCAATTTTGAAATATTGAAGGGGGCGCTATTGAGCCGTTTAGCCACGCCCATCCCATTGAAGTATATAGGATGTTAAATGAACCCACTCCAGACGTGTGTGTTGAGTTTCGTTACCGTGGACGCATCCTTTGCTCCTAAAAACTGTAATCGTATTATCATGGCGTTGAATGTGTTGTCATGGCAACGGTATTTGATGATGGGTCATGAGTTGCAGACTGTAGCATCACCAAGGTCTTATGTCTCAGCTGAGTTAATTTCAGGTATAAATACTTAAGATTATGGGAGTAATCAGTGAAAGACTGAAGCAAGTGACTTCCTGTTGCCAGTAGGTGGCGCTATGACTGTCACTAAATATGAGACTGCACATGTGTTCAGACCAGGACACTGAACAAGCATATGAAATTTGGAAAAGCTCAGACCATGTGGAGTCAAGTTATGAGGGTTTAAAATTTCATGGCGAAGGATCGAATGGTGAAGGAAATTGTCGGCGCCGCCACGGCCAAACCGGATCCCTAATCAGAAAGTTTTTGATAACTTTTCATCTCCAATGTCTCAAGATGTTTCTGAGTGAATTTGAAGTCGGTCGGATTAAATCTCTAGGAGGAGTTCGCTCAAATGCGATGCGTGGAAATCGCCAAAATCGCTGCAAAAACGCAGATTTGATACAAAATGGCTGACTTCCTGTAGGAGTGAGGGTATGGGTCCAAGAGACTTTTTGGTGTGTCTTTACACGATACATATGTGTACCGAATTTCGTTGGTCCACGACAATCTCAGTGGTGGGGCTCGCTTTTTTAAATTTTCTAGGGGGCGCTATTGAGCCATTTTGCCACTGCCATTTTGGCGGACCTTAAAATATCAAATTTTTCGCCGGGTCGGACATGATTGCACATTTTGGTGACTTTTCGGGCACGTTTAGGGGGTAAAAACGCGTTCGTTGTGGGAGATGAATAATAATCGGTACGATTACAATAGGGCCTTCGCACTGTAGTGCTTGGGCCCTAATAAGAGGGTTAGGGTTAGGATTAGGGACTGTCCAGCAGAGGGGTATTGCACAAAAGTAGAATAAAGAAATCCAGGATAACTAGTCTGACCGGCGCATCTTGGCTTATTCGGTTGCACGTTTGCTGAGCCAGGATGAAAAGGTGCGGCTATGTCAAGCCAGGTGTAGATAGTTGGGATAAGTGCGTGTTTACGGCATTCTCAAGTAGACCCATGGCATCGATCACAGAATCACAGATTGGAAAATGGAAAGGTGTTGCGTGTCATTCTTCACAACCGCTGAAAAACAGCTCCTGATGGAATTTCATGATGAGGTTAAAGAAATTATAAGAAAAAAGGCAACACAAGCACAAAGCACTGTAATCAAGGAAAGGGAGAAAGCCTAGCAGATAATCGCGGACCGGCTCAATGCATAAGTAGTCCAATTAATGTAAAATTAATGTGTTAAGCATAGCTCGGTGGGTAGAGCACTCGCCCCATGTGTTGAGGCTATAATCCTCGCTGCAGGCGACCCTGGTTCAAATCCCGCACCAAGCATTCCTATCCTGCATGTCATTCCCCCCTCTCTGTCTCCAGTTTTCCTGTCTCTCTCTACTAACCTGTACATCAAAGGCAAAAAGCCCAAAAAATATACTTAAAAAAAAAAAGTACAATCAATACAACAGTGCTCCACTAGAACTGTCAAAATTACAATTAAAGGACTAAAGAAGTTACTCACCAAGCCCACTAATCAACAGTTTTGATTTAAATTAAATTAAACACTTTGATTTAAATGTGCCAAGTAAAAGTGCATGCTACTCAGGAAATATAATTAAGTGCAAACCATTATTATAATTACGTGTAGGGCAGGGGGGAGGCACATCTGCAGCTGCAGGATGCACTTCTGCAGATGAGGAGACAGTGTTGCTGGACTCCAGGCTTGAGGGATCATGTCAATTTTGTGGAAATGTCTTGCTCATTTAGCCCATAATGGATATGAAGTCAGTGATTTGGTGCTAATAGAAAATAACGTGTAACAGGACCCAGATGCTGCTCAGCCTCAGAAGCAGCCAAGTAACATTGTGAGTATCGGCTAGTAAATAGTACAAAGTAAATCTACTGTACATTATACACAATAAGTATACCGCATGAATGACTATAAAATGACTGTTGCAATTAAACAGTCAACACACTTTAATGAAACGACAATATAGTCTATCTGTAATATTTTAATGCAGGATAATTAAAATGATGCAACATATTTAGAAAGACCATGGAAATGCTGTAAAACCCATTAATTTGTCACAAGATTGACAGAACTGCCAGATGAATCCCTGAGAATAATCTTAGCCTGGTTGTTAGCCTGGTCTGGAGCAGGCTAGCTGCAGAGAATAAATCACCATAGTAACTGGGCCGGGATAAATTTAACCTGCTTTCATGCAACCGACTTGAGGCTAAATTCAGTCAGGATAACTAACATATCCCGGCTTAATCCCTTATCCTGGTTTTGTGCAATACCCCTCAGGAGGACATGGTCTAGGTCTGTCCTTCCTGCCTGCTGGACGTCCTTCTGTGGTCACAGCAGTTTACAAATTTTGCTGCTATGTTGGCACATTGCTGTACTTCACCCAGCAGGTATGGAAGCTTTTTGATATTGCTTAAGGTTTCAAATTGTTGGTGATCTGTGGGAAGTACGCATCTCTGATGTCTTGGTACAATTGGCAGGTAGTTAGAAAGTGCAGCTCGGTCTCCACCTGGTGTTGTGTGCAGTGGGTGCATAGTCTGTCTTCTCTGGAGAGCCAGGTCTGTCTGTGACGGCCTTTCTCGATGGCGAGGCTGTGCTCACTGAGTCTGTACATAGTCAACGACTTCCTGAGCTTGGGATCGGTCACGGTGCTCAGGTATTCTGCCACTGTGTATTTTCGATTTAGGGCCAAATAACATTCCAATTTGCTTTGGTTTCTGGTTGATTCTTCCCAGTGTGTCAGATAGTTTTCTTTTTGTTTTCTTATAATTTGGTTTAGTCTGATAGGATTTCTGTTTGGTGGTTCTGCTGGTGTTTGTTGACGGAGTCCCAGAACCAGTTGGCTGACGGGGCATCTCTCTACAGTCTCTCTGTGGGTCAGGGCTTTTTTATGGAGCGTACTTTGATCACTTTCATTAAGGTGATCATAAAATTTAATTGCTCTCTTTTGAATTTTGATAATTAGTGGGTATCGTCCTAATTCTGCTCTGCATGCATTGTTCGGTGTTTTGCGTTGGACACGGAGGATGGATTTGCAGAATTCTGCATGCAGAGTCTCAATTTGGTGTTTATCCCATTTTGTAAAATCTTGGTTGGCAGGTGGACCCCAGACCTCGAAACCATAAAGAGAAATGGGTTCTATAACGCTGTTCAATATTTTGAGCCAGATCTGAATTGGGATGTCTAATTTGATGTTCTTTTTGATGGCGTAAAAAGCCCGTCTTTGTTGAATTTACCTGTGGTGCTGATGTTTAGGCCGAGGTAGGTGTAATTTTTTGTATGTTCTAATGATGTCTTGTCAAGGAAGAATTTGTATTTGTGGTGGTGGAGGCTGGGTCCTTTTTCGAATATCATAATTTTTGTCTTGGTCAGATTCACTGTTAAGGCCCAGGTTTGGGAGAAGTTGTGCAGACGATCAAGGTGTTGTTGTAATCCTTCTTTGGTCGGAGACAGCAACACCAAGTCATCTGCGAACAGTAGGCATTTAATTTCTGTGTCTACTAGAGTGATGCCAGCTGCTACAGACTGCTCTAGTGACTTTGCCAATTCATTAATATATATGTTGAAGAGGGTTGGGCTCAGACTGCATCCCTGTCTAACCCCTCGGCTCTGGGGGAAGAAGTCCGTGTGTTTTTTGCCGATCTTAATGGCGCACTTCTTGTTTGTGTACATTGACTTTATGATGTCATATGTTTTTCCTCCAACCCCACTTTCCAAAAGTTTGTACAGCAGACCCTCGTGCCAAATAGAATCGAATGCCTTTTTGAAATCAATAAAACAGGAGAATAATTTGCCTTTATTTTTGTTTATTTGGTGGTCAATCAGGGTGCTGAGGGTAAAAATATGGTCTGTTGTGCGATAATTTGGTAGGAAGCCAATTTGGGATTTGCTCAGGACATTATTCTCAGTGAGGAAATGAAGGAGTCTGTGGTTCATGATCATACAGAGGATTTTCCCAAAGTTGCTGTTAACACAGATTCCACGGTAGTTATTGGGGTCGATTTTGTCGCCACTTTTGTGGAGTGGTGTTATCAGTCCTTGGTTCCAAATATTGGGGAAGATTCCAGCGCTAAGGACCGTGTTCAGGAGTTTTAATATGGCCAATTGGAATTTGAGGTCTGTGGACTTTATCATTTCATTTAAGATGCCATCGACACCACAGGCTTTCTTGGTTTCAATTGATTTGATTTTGTCCTGTAGTTCTATTAGTGTAATTGGGGAGTCTAATGGGTTCTGGTAGTCTTTTATGGTTGTCTCTAATCTTTCTAGTTTATCTTGTATGTGTTTTTGGTGTTCATTTTTCTCTATTGGGCCAAATATATTGGTGAAGTGGTTTACCCATACATCTCCATTTTTATTTAGAGTGTTCCAATTTTCCCAGAATTTATTTGTTTTTATGGATTCTTCAATGGTGTGTAGCTGGTTTCTAACATGTTGGTCTCTTTTTTTCCTTACTGTGTTTTTATACTGTTTTAATGTTTCGTTATAGTGAAGGCGTGTGTGGTGGTTGTCTGGGTCTCTGTGTTTTTGGTTTGATAGGTTCCTTAATGTCTTTCTGAGATTTTTACATTCATTGTCAAACCATTTGTCATGTTTTCTGTTGTTTTTGGCTTTTCTGTTTGAGGCCTTTAGGTTTGATAGGGATGCTGCGAGGTCAAATATCCGATTAACCTGTTAGACCCGACGGACCCGGTACCGGGTCGAGTGAGCGCTGCAATTGTTTACTGCCTGTAAAAAGTTAATAAAACACTGTGGTGTTTTTTTTCTTCAAATGTTTCCAAAAGATGAGGCTTCAACTCTACCAAAACAACAGTCCAAGTGTATTTTTCTCAAACACAGTTTGTTTGGCAATAATTTAAACAAACAACAACAAAAATAACAGTTCTGTGAATATAAGGGACAGCCGAAATGAAACGCAACAGTACACATATATCTGCTTGCTCAACTCACTCATGTTAGGTGTCAAATTAAACTAGAGAAGCTCATCTTTCTGCTGATAGCAGAACATGATCCGACCTAACCAGCTCATGTCAGCCCCGTAGCAAAGACGCAGCAAAATTCAGCATTTTATCGTCGAAATGTGAAATTCTGTGTTTATGTCTCAATATTCCATAAAATAACAAAGCAAATGTCATCAACAGTGATATATATTGTTTCCTTACCTTGTCTTGGTCATTTTGAGTCTATCTGTACAGTTCTCCGATCAAAATAGACGCCATGGTGGCCTATATTGCAGAGACTTTCATTAAGGTGATCATAAAATTTAATTGCTCTCTTTTGAATTTTGATAATTAGTGGGTATCGTCCTAATTCTGCTCTGCATGCATTGTTCGGTGTTTTGCGTTGGACACGGAGGATGGATTTGCAGAATTCTGCATGCAGAGTCTCAATTTGGTGTTTATCCCATTTTGTAAAATCTTGGTTGGCAGGTGGACCCCAGACCTCGAAACCATAAAGAGAAATGGGTTCTATAACGCTGTCCAATATTTTGAGCCAGATCTGAATTGGGATGTCTAATTTGATGTTCTTTTTGATGGCGTAAAAAGCCCGTCTCGCCTTGTCTCTCAGGTCGTTCACAGCTTTGTTGAATTTACCTGTGGTGCTGATGTTTAGGCCGAGGTAGGTGTAATTTTTTGTATGTTCTAATGATGTCTTGTCAAGGAAGAATTTGTATTTGTGGTGGTGGAGGCTGGGTCCTTTTTCGAATATCATAATTTTTGTCTTGGTCAGATTCACTGTTAAGGCCCAGGTTTGGGAGAAGTTGTGCAGACGATCAAGGTGTTGTTGTAATCCTTCTTTGGTCGGAGACAGCAACACCAAGTCATCTGCGAACAGTAGGCATTTAATTTCTGTGTCTACTAGAGTGATGCCAGCTGCTACAGACTGCTCTAGTGACTTTGCCAATTCATTAATATATATGTTTGCAGCAAAATTCAGCATTTTATCGTCGAAATGTGAAATTCTGTGTTTATGTCTCAATATTCCATAAAATAACAAAGCAAATGTCATCAACAGTGATATATATTGTTTCCTTACCTTGTCTTGGTCATTTTGAGTCTATCTGTACAGTTCTCCGATCAAAATAGACGCCATGGTGGCCTATATTGCAGAGAGAGCATTCTCGCTGCTCGATTTCATACACGGTCTTTTGCTTCCACCTACAGGTCGTGTGTTGGTATTTCAGACTCAATGACACTGCAGTGATATTCTACATCTCGCGAGCTTTCCAACGAGATCTCACACTCCTATGAGACCAAAAGTAAACCGGGTAAAATCCGTCAGTCTTTCCATGCGTAACCAGTGTTGATACTAGCGGGCTTTACGCACATTACCCGCGAGCGCATTCAACCACTTTCAACACTGTAGTTTGCAGACATTTACCACGTTTCACGATGGCTGAGAAGCAAAAACAAAAGATATTTTCAATACTGGAGGCCTTGGACGAAATCCAGAACAGGAGTGATGTCGAAGTGACCGACTCATCAGATAGCAGCAACGCTGACTATGATGAAGAGGAGGACACCTATTTTCTGCTGAGCAGGGATCCAGTTTATGAGTAAGTTATTGTGTTTCTTATACATTTTGAACAACGTTGCAGTACATGTTGGCAATTTTGCAGACAATAGCGACTGTTTTGGTTTTTATTTCACCTTTTCAAACAATAGCGTCAGCTGATCTGTGTAAAGGGACTAGCAACAAGATGGCGGGGGGTTTCAAACCTGACCTTTCACCAAATCTGATATTTTACTTATTTATTTATGTTAGTGATTCTGTTACTATTATCAGATAGCCTGAAAAAATGGCAATTTTTTAGAGAATAGCAACTGTTTTGGTTTTTATTTCACCTTTTCAAACAATAGCGTCAGCTGATCTGTGTAAAGGGACGAGCAACAAGATGGCGGGGGTCTTTTTTCAAGCCTGACCTTTCACCAAATCTGATATTTTACTGTTTGATTTCATGTTGGTGTTTTTTTTTTTATTACTATTATCACATAGCCTGAAAACCTTTACAACCTGGCATTAGTCCCACATGTGCAGACATTTGATAATAGCTAAAAGTGGGAATTTTATACTTTTCATTTCATTTCACCAACCTGCTTGTATGTTTGTTTGTTTTTTTCCATTATTTGTGCTGCAATCACTATTTGTACATAGTAGCTCAAGATTGATCTCTTTTGGCTAAACATGTTATGATGAATTGGGTAGATGTATGTGGAGTGATTCTCATCATTTATCTCCATTTGTCTCCAAAGCCAAGAGGAAGACCAACTGGATGAGATCCCAGGTCCATCTGGCACCAGCAGCACTGCAGCCCTCCAGCCGAAGCGACGTCTCTTTCTAGCGAGGATGATGAAGATGAGGAGTTTGTACCACCGGCACGGAAGACAAGGCGCAGTTCTTCCTCAACATACATGACACCCAGATCACAAAGAGTGTCACCCTCCCCTGTCCCTGCCCCAGCCCCCGTTCCTGCCCCCGCCACAGCCCCCGTTCCTGCCCCCGCCACAGCCCCCTCCCAGTCAAAGAAGGGTCAGCAGAGACGACGTGGTCCTTCCAGTAAGCGGCCAAAGCAGCCTACCTCAGGACATGGTGAAGATAACCAAGAGCGGTGGTGTAATCCAGAAGAGCCAGATGTGGAGCCACCACTGCTGAGGTTTGAACCAAAGCATCCATCAGGCCCCAGAATTGACAGTACAGCAGCATGGTCACCATTGAGCTTGTTCAAGCTTTTCTTCAGCTCCAGCACCATTCAGACAAAACTCAACAATACAAATGACAATGCAGCCAGAAGGAAAGCATCAGGCATGCATTTCAAATGGTCTTCTTTTACAGTTGAGAACTTCTATGTATTTTTGGCTGTAATACTGTATTCTGGGATGGTCCACGTGCATTCAAGAGCAGACATGTGGAGAAGAGAGTGGCCCTACAATTTCACATTTCCACGGAGCTACATGACCAGAGACACATTTGAAGCAATGTTTTGGTCTCTTCATCTATGTGACATCAAAGAGGATGAAGAGAATCAAAAAAAGAAGGGAACACCTGAGTACGACCGGCTATTCAAGATCAAACCCCTCTACAGCCAGATTGTCACTGCTTGCAACTCGCTCTTCCAGCCATGCAGGGAAATAAGCATCGACGAGCGTATGGTGGCAAGTAAAGCGAGAATTGGCTTCAGGCAGTTCATGAGAGACAAGCCAACTAAGTTTGGATACAAACTGTTTGTGTTGGCTGAATCCTGTTCTGGATATACGTGGAATTTCTTTGTTTACCAAGGAAAAAGTGCCAATGTCCAGGGGGAGGGTCTCAGCTTCACATCAGTCATGGACCTAATGAACTTTGCACTGCTGGGAAAAGGTTACCACTTGTATGTGGACAACTTTTATACAAGTCCAGCACTGTTCCAGCAACTTGCCACCAATCACACAGCAGCTTGTGGAACTATCCGCCAGACCCGCATTGGCTTTCCGAAAACAAAAGTCAACGACCTACCAAAGAAGGCTGAGAGGGGAGACATGAGGTGGCTGCGGAAGGACAACCTCCTCTTTGTCAAGTGGAAGGACACAAAGGAGGTGACTGTGTGCAGCAGTGTCCACAAGGCGTACAGTGGAGACTCCACACGCAGGAGAGTAAAGGAGGATGGACAGTGGCACAACAAAAACATTCCTGTTCCTGATGCAATAAGGGATTATAACCGGTACATGGGAGGGGTGGACCTGTCAGATGCCATGATCCAGTACTATTCTGTTCGAGGGAAGACGATGAGATGGTACAGGACTTTTTTCTACCATTTTGTAGATATTGCCGTCGTCAACTCCTACATCCTCTTCAAGCTCTCGGCCATCGGACGAGGAGAGACTCCCATGAGCCACAAAAGATTCAGGGAGGTCCTCATGAAGGAGATGGTAGATGAGGCCCAAGCTGCAGTTGCTGCTGCTGCCCCCCGCCCATCTCTCAGCACTACCTGTATGCCCATGTACTTTGGACAAACTGCCACTGACCAGCGGAGGGTCTGTGTGGTGTGCAAGGACCAGGGGAGAAAGGTGAAGACACCGGTGTACTGCAGCAAGTGTGATGTTGCTCTGTGTTTCACCTCAAGCCGGAACTGCTTCAAAGACTACCATCTTAGGATGTAAAAACTCACAAAAAATCACAGCACTCAACTAGTGCATACCCCATACACCCTCTTATTATGTTTTTTTTGTGTGTGTGCTTTTTCACTTTCACCTTAGTAATGTTATTATACATTACACAGTTCATTGTTTTTTTCTTATTTATTATTCTTATTCTTTTTTTTATTATGGTTATTGTTCTTATATATTTTTTTAAATATTTGTACATAGTTTACAGCACTTTCATTGGTGTTTTACATGTTCATAATAAAACTACTCCATTTGGAGACAAAATTATACAATTTAGTTGTTTTTAAAAAAAAAAAAAAAATTCATATCCAAAAGCTCCAGTAAATGGTAATAGACTCCTGTAATGGACATAAGTTGTATTTTTCAGCCAGTTTCCTTTGGAAATGGAAAATAACCTATTTGGCACACTTGCCAAACTGTGCCAAATAGTGCCAAATGAATGTCCGCCTAGTCCTATCCTTACTAAAACCTTTGTGGAGGCTTTGCCCTTTGCTCAAATGCTATCAAATTTGGTAAATGTGTAGTCAAGGAGTTGCTGAAGGTGATCAGTGGCATCTGTGTGCATGGAATTATTGTTAGCATGGTGTTATCCTCTATCAAATAAAAAAAAACTAGGCGAGGATAGAAATTTCACATTTCTCCTTTGTTTTATTCCAATTTACTCAGGTATAATAACAGACACACTATTTCGGACACTGGAAATACATTCTCTGAGGTCCCTAGATGTCCCCAGACACCAGGGGAATGCATATGAACCTTATAATTGTGAAGCAATTCTTCATTTACTTTGGGTATGTCTTTTTAGGCGTTTTTTCTGAAAATATGGCTAGGGCTTAACAGGTTAAGGCTTTCTACCGCCTTGTTTACACCCTCACTGTTATGTTGGAATGCTTTTTCCAAAAAATTGTCTAAAAGTACTTGTACTTGTTGTTGCCCAATAGCGTTTTGGTATATTTCAGCACTATTTTCTTTCCATTTGTAGCATGTTTTAATAGGGTGTAGTTTGGTTTGCTGTGATACTTCCAGATTGCGTGTTGATCTGTTCAAATAAAGTGTGGTTTTGCTGTGGTCTGATAGGGGTGTTAGTGGGCTGACTGTGAACGCTCTGAGAGACACTAGGCTGAGATCTGTGATGAAGTAATCTACTGTGCTGTTACCCAGAGATGAGCTGTAGGTAAACTTACCATAGGAGTCCCCTCGGACTCTCCCGTTGACTATGTACAGTCCCAGTGAACGACAGAGCTGTAGGAGTTGTGACCCATGTTTGTTTGTTGTTTTGTCGTAGTTATGCCTGGGAGGGCATATTGGGGAGAGGATGTTTCTACCTCCTGGTAGATGTTTGTCCCCCTGGGTGTTCAGGGTGTCTGGTTCTCGGCCTGTCCTGGCATTCAGGTCTCCACAAATTACAATGTAACCATAAGCCTGGAAGTGGTTAATTTCTTCCTCTAGGATGGAGAACATGTCCTCTTTAAAATATGGGGATTCATTTGGGGGAATGTAGGTGGCACATAAGAAGATATTTTTCTCAGTTGATGTGATTTCTTTATTTATTTCTAACCAGATGTAAAATGTTCCTGTTTTGATTACATTAATGGAGTGGGTCAATTCAGATTTGTACCATAGTAGTATACCTCCCGAGTCTCTTCCCTGTTTGATCCCTGTTAGCTTGGAGGATGGTACTACAAGCTCTCTGTAGTTTACAGGGCAGCCAGTTGGACCATCTCCTCTGTGCCATGTCTCCTGTAGGACAATAATGTCTGTATTTTTTATTTCATTGGTGAAGTCTGGGTTCCTGCTCTTGAGGCCAAAGACAGTCGAACTCAGACCTTGTATATTCCAGGATGAAATAGTGATGGATTTTCATTCCATGGTTCACGGTGCAGTTGTTCCAGAGGGTTTAGGCCTGGACCATGATTGTGTAGAGCTCACTGAGCATCTGGTGTATGCTCAGATCACATGGTGGGGCTCTGTCAGGTGAAGAGTTGGGGCTTGCTCTGCTTACAACCTGTGCATATGTGTGGTATGGGGTTGGCGAAGGGAAAGCGGGCCTGGCCTGGGGTGTGACAGGATGTCCTCTGGGTGCAGCATGGTGTCTTCCAGGTGGGGCAGGTCTTCTAGGTGCAGCTGGGTGTCCTCTGGGTGGAACAGGTCCTCTGATTATTGGCCTGGGTGGGGAACTCATCTGTCTGTTGCTCCTGTGGGATGTGCTTGGTCTGCGGTTGAGTGTGACGTCCTTCAGTGTCTTTGCAAAAATTGGGACTACTGCCTTGAGGATGTGTACTTGGTCGTACAGGCTGTGCAGGTCTAAGGTGGGATGGGGCGCCACATAAATATTTGGCTTTAATGCACAATCTCTGGAAATTTGTGCATTTACCCTTTGAATGAGAGCGGGATGGAAGTCCCATCTGGGTAGCAGGGTGGAGATGACTACCTTTGCGTTTGGGAATGTGGAAGAGGCTTTTTCTGTCACCCCCTTGATAGACTTTGCCACCTCTTCTCCCTGTGCTCTCAGGTCATTTGTGCCTGTGTGGATGATGATATGGCTGGGGGATCCTAGGAGATCCTCTCTCAGTAGTTCCATGGCATGGCTGGTATTGCGGCACTTGAATTTTGCAATTCTGTGGTTTGGGAAAAGTTTTTTCTCTTCAACATATCTCCCATTTGAGTCTATGAGGAGAACAATTTGTGGGTTTTGTGTTGAGCTGTTTTCTGTAGGTGTGGTAGTGTTGTTTGTTGGAGGAGGTGTCTCTTGGGTTTGTGTGTCTTGGCTTGGTGGTGCTGCTGATTGGCTGGGACTGTTGTCTGGGCCCTGTATTTCCTCTGCAGCCTCTTGTAGGGTGGTAGGTGGTGCTCTCAAGGGTTGTTCACTGGTCAACGTTCTCATCTCGTCTTGGAGCTTCTGCACCTCTTCTCTGAGCTGCCTCCTCTCCTGCCTCAATGCCTCCTCATTGTCTTTCAGTCTTTCGACCTCAGCCCAGAGCCGCCTCGTCTCCTTCATTGAAGACTCCTCATTATCTTTGAGCCGTTTTACCTCAGCCCAGAGAGCAGATAGGCCTTTCTCCCCCTCGGTGTTACTTGGTCTAAGTGGGGGGTTGTTCTTGTCCTCGGCTGTTGTCTGCCCAGATAGGAGTGTGACGATTGTGTGTTCCATTTCCACTTGTCTGATCTCAAGTTGAGTGAATCTGTCTCTCATTTCAATGAGCGAGTGGGGCTCTGTGGTGGGGGGTTGATTATCTGATTCTTCTGTGATGGGATGGTCTGTTGGGGGTGGTCTCTCTCTCTTGAATCCTCTGACAGAGCTGTCAGTCGTACCATGTGGTTTTGTTTGTTGTGTTGCAGCTCTCTTACTTCAGTCTTCAGGATGGTCAGCTCTCTCCTGTAGCTGTCACTGTCCTGACTCAGCTGTGTGCTGGTAGTAGAGGTGTTTTGCTGCACTGTGGTGTCCAGGGTTGGCTGCTGGCTGATGTGGAGTATAATCTTCATGATGGCTACTAACATTGTGTGAGATTGTTTTTGATATAAAGGAACTTGTTGACTGTTAGTTGCTAAGGATAACCCAAAACCAATGAAAATGTGTGATTTGGCATTTAGTAAGTGAAAAAAGCATGAAAACTACAATATATGGGTTTACATGTAAAATGGGTTACTTTTATTTTCATTATTATAATCACTATAATCGCTATTATTGAAAACGAATGCAGTTCAAATAAGGTAACAGGTCAGATTGAACTTGACATGACCTGCGCCAAGATTTGCTGAGCCAGCAGCAGCTGTGTACCCACAAAATTCAAAACAACTCAATATGGGAGGAGACCAGAAAGCACCTGTATTTCTAAAAGTCTGAGCCAAGATGATATCATATGTTTTGGAAGAAAACTGATTGGTTAAACGTGTACCAAACATGGGGGGGGGATGCAACTTTTGGCAAGGGTTAGCCATATTGACAATATAAAAAAGACTCCCCAAACAGCCTTATCTCAGCTTGTATGTCGCTTGTGCATGGTGTATGTCTTTGGGCATTGTAATTCTGAGTTTTGCTGTAGACAAATAAAACTCTAACTGCATTCAGCTGGACGACTCCGGATGATCTTTGATTTGATTTGATTTGATTTTTGAACTTCAACATTTTTGAACAACGAGACTTCTATTTAGTTTTGTTACAACAATAAATTGGCACCCCAGATGGGACGTGTCGTGGCTGACAGATCGTTATCAACGGAAGGACAACCTTTTCATCTGCGCTCCAGCTATCGGGCCCTCAAAATTAAAAAGGTAAGCAGAGCCTATTTTTTTTATATCTGCAAATTTGAATCGCTGAGTGAGCAGATGTGAAGTGAGTCCGCCCAAAAAGATAAGAACCTGTAACGGCCCGCGCACCAAAACTGCAAAACAACTGCTAAAATCATCAAAAGAAAAAAGGGACTTACGGAAAGCTAAGTGCATCTATGTTGTGTGTCTTGCATGTCAACTTTAATTACTAAAACCGAACTGGGTGGATAAGAGTGAATGTTTTAGATAAAACTTGTTGCATGTTGCAGTTGCATGTCTGGCTTGTCACCACTGACGAGTGGTTGAAAAACAATTACTAGGTCTGGCTGTTATGTAAATAATAGCGCCGGTGATTGAAAAATAATTACTAGGTCTGGTTATCAATAGATAATGCCAGTGATTATAAACAGATTACTAGGTCTGGTTATTGATAAATAACGCCAGTGATTATAAATAGATTACTAGGTCTGGTTATCAATAGATAACGCCAGTGATTATAAACAGATTACTAGGTCTGGTTATTGATAAATAACGCCAGCGATTGTAAAATAATTACTCGGTTTGGCTATCGAATAATATAGCGCCAGTAACTAGAAGGGCTTACTAGGTGTGACTATTAATCAATAATAGTGCCAGTAGCTATATGCATGCAGAAATCAGCGCTAAAGATAGATCAAAACTAAGAAGATAAAAAGTAAAGATAAACTCAAATTAATTATAAACAACGGAACATCATAAAAATTAAACTCTAGTGATTTGAAAATCAAAATATATCTTCATTAAAGTAAAAAGAAAATATACGCGTTACAAAAACATCCAGATTAAAGAATAAAATCCTAGGCAGACTGTAAATATTTTGTGTTAAAAGATAAGAGTGTCAAAGTAATAACCGTAGGAGTAGAAACGAGTAACAATAACAATTTTGTCATAACCGGTTTTGTATATAAAATTGTGTTTAACTAACGGCATTGTATAAAGCTTTGTTTGGTTTGAGTATTTGTGCAGTGTATCTATGGTGGAGACGGGTGTGAGTGAAATTGTGAATTGACGGAGATTGACAGAGTGGTTTGAGCAGTCAAATCATAGTGTTTTTGTTTATTTTATTTTATTATATATATATATCCAGTACCCTCGGGAGAAGTATAAGACATTTAGTGGGTCTGTTTGTGTGAAGTAAGGTAGTTAACGGATTTGATCAGGATCGAGTTTGTGATTGTCACGGGTTGATTCACGAGCGCATATCACTTTGTGATTTGTTTGTTAAAAGTTTAAAAAACTCTCTCTATTCGTCTGGATAGTCTGCATGGACTGCGTGTGAATCTGTGTATTAGGACTGTCTTGATTGATCTGCGTGTTCAAATGGTTGTGTGACGGTATATGGAGATAGATAATATTTTTTACTCCTCTCATGTTCAAAGACGGTAGCAAAATCCTCTATGCAGAAACCTTTTTTCCTCTCTCTCAACACACACGAACATCCCCAAACACACACGCCCACGCGCCCTTCACCTGCAGTCGCACGTGACCACACACTTCCACATTGACACACACGCATCCCTATTCACGCCCATTCACACGCACACACACACACACACACACACATACACACACGCACACACATATGCACCCCCACACACTCACCGACAGAAACTTGTTAAAAAGTGAGCACACACACACCCACGCACACACACACATGCACACACACATACACACACACGCACACACACACACACACGCACACACCCACACGCCCACACACACACCCACAGGAAAAGTGAACACACACACATTTCCAAACTTGACTCATCCACCCACACACGCACACACACACACACTCACACACACACACACACACATACATACACACCCACACATTCAAACTTGCTTTGACGTGTTGCACACGTACACCCACACTTGTTGCATCCACACACACACACACACACACACACACACACACATACACACCCACACATTCAAACTTGCCTTGACGCGTTGCACACGTACACCCACACTTGTTGCATCCACACACACACACACACACACACACACACACACATACACACACACACACATACACATCACACATCCCAGATTTGTTTTACACACACACATACACACACACAGTCACTCATACACCATAAACTTAAACTTGTTTGTGTCACACACACACACACACACACACACACACACACACACACACACACACACACACGTCACATACCCAGATTTGTCTGGATTCTCAAATTACAGGTTTTTCTGTTTCGTGTAAGGCACATTGAGTTGCCATTGTGTCTACATAAATAAAGCTGTTTTGCCTTGCCTTGCCTTGTCTTAATCACACACACACACACACACGCACACACACACACACACACATACACATCACACATCCCAGATTTGTTTTACACACACACACACACACACATACACAGTCACTCATACACCATATACTTAAAAACTTGTTTGTGTCACACACACACACCAGACATTTGCATACACACACACACACACACACACTCACACACGCACACCTGACACTCAAACTTGATTCATACACATTTACACACTCACACACCCTACACACACACACACACACACACTCACACACGCACACCTGACACTCAAACTTGATTCATACACATTTACACACTCACACACCTTACATACACACACACACACACACACACACGCACCCTCAAACTTGTTTTATACACACTCACACTCACACATCACACACTCTCATTCATTTATGTGACTTGAAGGAACGTCATTTGTTTAAATAACAATAACCACACATACACCAACCTTCAAGCACACACACATTCACTTGAATGACTACATCATACTGACAAAAGCGTAGTAACTCTACTGATGGAAATAAGAGATAGTAGTGATGATGAGACTGTAATAGACAATTGTCATAATACGGAAGGAAGTGCTGATACCGCGGGAGTAAGAACACATTTTTGGCTTGAACGCACATACATCAATGAAGAAGGGGCAGAGAAATGGCAAACTGAACAAGAGATCAGCCGAAAATTGTGGGATCTAACTAAAATTGTCAATTTATCACAGATCGAGAAAGAATTTCCTGCAGTGCCGTGGACCGAAGTATTACGCAGGATTTGGATTCCTCGAATATTGGCAACAATATTGGAACAACTCTGTAAC
Organism: Scomber japonicus; assembly: GCF_027409825.1. NCBI lineage: Eukaryota > Metazoa > Chordata > Actinopteri > Scombriformes > Scombridae > Scomber > Scomber japonicus. The sequence continues at coordinate 237,259 of NC_070583.1, read as the reverse complement.
AATCCACTATCCAAAGCCACCATCCCATTGAGTCCTCTACTAGGGATCCCGGAAGGATTGACTCTAGCAGGAAGAAACAGAGGGGCAGTAGCCCCTTAACATCCTTCGCCCGCCGGCGGGCGATTTGCCCCTCTCGCGGCAGAAATTATGATACGCAGCAATATATACAGCTTCAACTTCCGTCAATATGGACATGCTATACATCGTTAGAAAGGTTAGAGTCTCCGCAATGCAACCATCCAGTTGATTTTACAGACATCATGAGCACCAAACAATAAATCATTAATATTTACAGGCATGGTAAACGTGAGGTACATAAAATAAACAGCGACTCCCTACCTTTGAAGCAGTCTTGAAGCCCAATTATGTGTCCATTCCTCAATTGTTTATATTCATTCTGTTCATAAGACTCCACTGATCAAAAGTATCAAAATGGTTTTTCATAAAATTATTCCAGCTTCTGAATATTGTCCTGTAAAGTCCATTGTTCAGCGTCTGCCAACTTTGTTCGTCAAATAAAATCCAAACTTTCCTGAGCCTTAGCGATATTTTCCTTAGTTCCTGTATAGTGTTGTTGGGTATGCTTGTTTTCCTTATCTTCTTACCTACAAAACAAAAGTGTCCCTATCTTTTTCTGTTGAGTTTTCATCCCGGTACACCCCATGAAAGACACCAAGCGCTCCCAGTTTGGAGGACCAATAGGCTCGGTCTTCTGTTCTTTGAGGCCCTAGTATAGCCTAGGCTTATTGGCTATCGACATGTCAATCATTCAGGATTGTAGCCAATAAATTTACCTTTCCAACGATGGTAGGCATGTCCATGGGGGGGTTAGTATGACCCACACTATGACACCGCGTAACCAAACTTGCAGGCTCACTTCTCAGAGCATAGCGCATGAGCGTAGTAGTGACGCACGGTCGCCCGGACATTTAAACTTTTTTCTGCGGATATTTTGGATATTTTACGACGCCAAAAGCTACAAAGACGACCAAGTATGTACTGGAAGAGGCTTTGGAGGCTTTTGGAGATGGTTATGGTATCTGAAGAAAGTGAAGATAGTGAATATGACTCTGAGAAAGAGGAGATGTTTACTGACGGACTTCACTACATCTTAGATCGGTGAGTAACGGCTTTGATAATGCTTTATAGATTATATATTATATATTTATTTAGCCATGAATGGAAGCTGAATTAACGTTAGTGGGTGGGTGGGTTAGCTTATTCAGAAGTACAGTAGAATAAAGTGAAAACAGTACAGTAAAGTAGCGTTTCACAAAATGGCTGCCAGCCACTAAATCAAAACAACACAGTAAAGCCAAGGAGTGGTGGGGGAGGGGAGGAGGTCTGTTTATTTAGACTTATTACTACTGTAAAATACAGTAGCGTTTCACAAAATGGCTGCCAGCCAGTAAATGACAACTACACAGCACAATACTTTGCAAATTGTCCCCTGGTAGCTCTAGTTTCAACTGTAGGACTAAAGTTATGTAATCCACCTCTTTCTTTGTGTGCCCCGAATTCCACTTTTATTTAGATTTTTTTTATCAAGCTTGTAAACAAATTGAACTGATTTTTTTTTTTTTTTACTGTATTGACTTTACATTAGGCTTTTATTCATTGTGAATGCCCAGACACTGGGTATATTACCCCAATACAATTATTCTGTTATTTTTCTGATGTTTTTGTATAATTTTTTTTACTATAATTTGTTTACATATGTGCATTATATTGTGATTTGTAGGTCACAGACTGACAGTGATGTAGATTGGGAGCCTGAGACTGAGGCAGACAGACCCACAACCCCCCTCTCCTGCTGTGGGCAGTTGTCAGAAGCGTCAACGATCCTCTTCTGCATCACCTGGACCAAGGACCTGCATCAACATCCCACCCCCACCCATCCACCTCATGTTGCACTGCACCCCCAAACCCAACAGTATTTGCATTACTTTTTACTTTTATACACTTTTTTATAGTTTTTGTATGTTGTTCATATTTAGTTCATATTCTGTATATTTTGTATAGTTTATTCATTGTTCATATTTTGTTGATATTGGCACAGTTGAACATATAGTACTAGTACATTTGAAGAATAAAAAAAATCATTGTTTGAAATTCAGTTCAGTATAGTCTGTCATTTTTGTTACTTAGCATTCTGTAGTGTCTTGTCACATGACAATATTTCAATATAGCCAGCTAAAAACATGTGGAGACCCCTCCAACCACCCATCAAATGAATGTGTGAAAAAATGTGTTTTGAACCATGGTGAAAGGTTTTATAGTCACCAAAATGCTTCAGCAATGTTTCCAGTGTCACAGAAGTGAGTAAATGCATTTGGCACAATTTGGCCATTTGGAGACGTTTTGGAGAGGTTTGGGAACGCCAGTGACACCACTAACTAAAAACGCCATAACTTTCATAAGGTTAGGCCTAGAGGTCTGAAACTTCATCCAGGTGTGGTTGACAAGATGTAGAAGGTATGTGGAATAGTGGTATATGCCTGGCACAAAGCATTGCCTAGTTATTGTTATTCAAAAATTGCATAGTTTAGGCGAAGACAAAAAAAATGTTTTTGAGCCATGTTTGAGCTGATGTAGTTTAGGTTGTGTGTGTGCCACATACTGAATAAGCACATTTCCAGAAACTAGAGTTTGTCAGCTTTCAAATGAGGTATCATACATGCATCTAGGACTAGCAGTTATTGTGTTATAAGCTTTTCCATTTGGGTACGCCAAATAGGCGAAAATTACCCAAAACAGGTGGATGCTAAGGGGGTAGATCCACGGTTGGACATCACTGTCATCCCCAGAAACGTGGAGTGGGAAACAGGTAAATTCGGCAATATTACCAAAACGATTGCAGAAGACGGCACCGAGGATTTAAGATTGAATCCCACATCAGAAAAGAGGCTCAAACCAGGAGTCACTGTAGGAAAAATAGTGGTGTGGATCAAAACAAAAGAAGGAGGAAGGCCTGCAAGACAAGGATACATGGGGGCTAAAATAACAAAAGGGGAAGGGGTGTTGACTCCATTGGCAGTGGTGGTGAGGACGCAACCAGATCATGAAAAACAGATCAGACTCTGCATGAAGAAATGGCATAAACGTACATCAGGAACACTACAGTGGCCCATGGAAGGAACATTTGAAGCAGCCCGATGTAACGAAATAGAGGCCAACATCAAACACTATAAAGCCAAAGACACCAGCAGTGCAAGAGAAGGTAAAAGAGCCAGAGAAAGAGAGGTGCTGAGATGGTTCAAACAAGCTGCACGAGGACACGTATTGGATATCAAGCAAATGCCAGCATTACAAAGCAAAGAAGAGAAAGCCAAACAAGGACGCCAACAAGGAGAGCCTAGTGCTCCACCGCTGCCGGCTCCACCCCCATACGCTCCAAGCACTGTTGAAGCATCAACCAAGCAGTGTCCAATATTGCCAGTGCAAAACAAAATGGAGGGTGAAATGGAAGGAAAAATAACAATAAAATGGAGCCCGCAAGAAGAACTAGAAAATGGGAGAATGCAGGAAATCAGCTCTGAAAGAAGAGAAGGAGCTCTAAGGAAGTACATTGACAACATGACATCAGAAGGAAGCTTGGCCAGCACCTGTGAATGGAGTCTCGCTGGATCAAGTTCAGCCAAGAAGAACACAGACAAACAACCACTTGAAAGCATTTCTAACTTCCAAACAGCAAGAGAAGAGTATGAAAGAATCAAAAACGGAAAAAAACCCGTCAGAAAGTAACAGAGAAGCATATTGGAACCTGTTAAGACAGCAGGATGAGAAGAAAAGGCGATGTCGGCAAGAGCATGAGAGCGGCTCTGATGAAAGCCATAGCCTGAATGACATGGAGGAATTGGAGACTGGAAGATTGCGACCATGGAAGCAAAACACAGATGACCCACACCTTTGGCCTCTGAGGGAAGAGAAACAGCCCCAAACGTGGGCCCATGGGATAAAAGCAAAGAAATACCAATCACTTCAAGAATTGAAAGAACAGCAATTTCAGGATGAAAATTTCCAACAATTACAAGGCGCCACAAGCCTGCGTACTGTAAGAGAATGGCACCGTTCACCAGCCCCTAAGGAAAAAGAAGAGGACTACGAATGTCAACAAGAGAACCAGCTGCCGTGGACACAGCCCAAAACACGTACTCAAAAGGTGAAACTAACACTAGCTGAAAAAATGGAAACAGACAGCAAAGAAGAAGGAGATGTGACACGAAGGCTGAATCAAGTCCAAAATACCCTCGCAGAGTTGGTAGAAAATCAAACGAGCCAACCAAGATTCAACCAAGAGTTACACAACACAGGCACAACACTCAGAAGTGGAAGGCAACTAAGGCTAGGAACAGAGCCAGAAGAGGAGGAAGAACTGAACTATATATGTCCATTACTAACAAAACCTGGACAGAACTTACCCCACTATGTGCCATGGTCATTCTGTGACATGATTGGACTAGCGGGAAGACTTCCTGACCTCTCCGGAGGAGCAAATAAATGGATTACTGCATTTGAAGAAAACACAGCAGGAATAACACTGCCGTTGGGAGACATCAAGGCTCTGCTGATGCATGTGGCAGGAAAATACAGCACGGAGGAAATCTTCCAGAATGCACACCTAGCCTTGGTGGTAACAGAGAACCAAGCAGACCACATTGGGTTTAAGGCTTCCGTGGCAGCGTTTGGGCTCAAATGAGAAAGCAATATCCAGAGAAAATGGATCCATCAAAACTGGAAGGAGAGATGCCAAAGGATGGAGAGTGTCCAACCAAGTTTCTACATGCCTTCCAAACAAAATGGAGAGAGGAGACTGGCAACGTTTGGAACATCAACGACACTACAAAAAGTCTGTTCAAAGTCATGGTGAAGAAGGCTATGCCACAAGAAGTACAAAGACGCCTAGACAACGTCGTGGGTCTCATGAAAATGGAATGGCCATTGTTCTCTGAGCATCTAATTCATCATGTGGAAACCACCAGAAAAGAAAAGTTGAAAGAAGAAGAAGCAAACAAACACATGGTTAACAAACTAACACAACTACAATTACAAGAACTGAACGGCGCAAAGCAGAAGAAAAATAAATAACAGCTGAACAGGCCCAAGAACAGGCCGCAACAATGGCACTACAGAACCCAACAGGACCCCCACCACAGAACCAAACACGAGCTCCACAAATAACTGAGCAAAAAGCATCACCTGGTGCACAGCCACCTGTCTATAGACACATGAACCAACCCCAACCCAGGATGGAAGCTCATCATGGAGAACAATGGAGGCAAAGAGGAAGACCAATACAAAGAGGCGGGTCATATCAAAGAGGGCAAGGGCGCAGACCAAACCAATACGATCATTTCCAGGCCCCAAGAAGACAGCGCAGAAGCCAACATGAAGATGCAACATGTTGGGAGTGCGGAGGAAAGGGACACCTTCAAAGAGACTGTCCCACCAATCCATGGATAGGCCCAGCCCAAGAGTGGAACTAGGGGTGCCCTGAGAAGCCTAAAAAGGGGTATATGACACCAGTGGTTTCAACGCAACCACAAGATGAGCCAACAATATCAGTAAGAATACAAAATCAAGAACATTCATTTATGGTTGATACAGGGGCAACCTATTCCTGCATCGGAAATACTGGCTCTAAACTCCCCCTGTCAGGATCATCTGTCAAGACCGTAGGCTTCTCTGGGAAAACACAAATTATACCCCTAACTCAACCTGTACCGATGTTCATCGCAGGAAAATCAATAACAGCTCCCCTGTTATACTCAGAAAATACCCCCATCAACCTGTTGGGACGAGACATCTTATGCCCATTAAAAGCCAACATCATATGCACACAAGAAGGATTGAAGGTGGACTTCCCAAGTGATCACACGTATCGGCTAAGCCAGTACGTTTAATGGAAGAAATCGACACCTTAGCAAAATCAGAACTGAACCAAAAATGGGAGACCTGGAAAAACTGGACACTGAAACGGATGGGAAAGGCACACGCACCACAGTCACCGCTACATTGCACCATGATGTATGATGAAAAACAAGAACATACAGATTATGAACCATGTTGGGAAGAACTGATCAACAAAAAACCGTTCTATATGACCAGCCTGAACATATATGTGGGACCACAAGGAGTGGCAGCAGCAGTGAAGCTTCAGCCTAAGTTACAGCAATGGTTTCAAATCCCAGACGCCGCACCACATGTTACACTCATGACATCGGAAGGATGTGAATCACGAGATCTCGGGCCCATGATGAAACTTGTACTGCAAATACAAGAATGGCAGCCCACACAAGATAAGAACGTTCATACCACCCCCAATGGAAAATACTTCAGGATTTTGCTAAAAGCATGGGATGAAGGAACAGCAGAAAGAGTACTGTTGAACAGTAAATCACCAACTCATATAATGATTTCCATGGAACATGACACTCTGCTTAAACAAGTACCACATGAACTATGGTCACTACACAAAACAGACGTAGGCTTAGTAAAATCAGCACAGCCTATTCGGATCAAGCTTAAAACTGGAATAGTACTACCATTCCAAAGGCAGTACCCTATAAAGCAACATGCCATCGACGGTATCAAACTGACCATTGAGGGTCTGCTGAAAGCAGGAGTGCTCATTAAAACTCGAAGCCCCTGCAACACACCCATCTTTCCACTCAAGAAGCCACACTCAGATGATTATCGATTGGTGCACGATCTGCGAGCTATCAACACCATTGTGGACGTTGACACTCCCCTTGTCCCAGACCCCCACACATTACTTTCAAACATTCCCCCAACAGCTCAATGCTACACAGTAATAGACCTATGCTCTGCATTTTTCAGTGTACCACTACATCCGGATTCACGATATTTGTTTGCATTCACCTACCAAGGCCAACAATACACGTACACTCGACTGCCGCAAGGCTATGTGGACAGCCCCTCAATTTTCAACAAAGTGTTAGTCGAAGACCTGCAACACTTAAACTTGACAAGCACCGTGATTCAGTATGTGGATGACTTACTCATTTGCAGTTCCACCAAAGAGCAATGTGAAAAAGACTCAATTGCATTACTGACTGCATTAGCGAAAGGAGGACACAAAGTCAGTAAAGACAAGCTGCAGTTATGCCAGACAAAAGTTGAATACCTAGGAAGACAGTTGGATGGCAACAAAAGGAACATAGCTCCTTCACAGATTGAAGCTATCATCAAAGCTCCCAAACCACAAACGGTTGGACAAATGCTATCATTCCTGGGAATGGCAGGATATAGCCGCCCGTGGATCTGTGACTACGCAATAAAAGCAGCCCCTCTGAGAGGTCTAATAAGAGCCGCGGGTCAAACAAAATCTTCAGCTGACTTACAATGGACAGCAGAGGCAGAAGGCGCTTTTCAAGCCTTAAAAGCAGATATGCAAACAGCTCCAGCGCTCGGCAATCCCGACTACACTAAACCATTTCACCTGTATGTTGCGGAAAGAGCTGGTTATGCATGCGCGGTTTTGATGCAAGAAACTCCAACAAAAAAGTAACCACTAGCTTATTACAGTACTAAGCTAGATAATATTGAAACAGGTTTGCCACCCTGTTATCAGGGATTGGCAGCATCAGTTTATGCCTTTCAGAAAGCCTCAACTATAACAATGGGGCACCCAACCATTCTGTACACATCCCACCAATTGCATGCTCTTCTCACTATCCCCAGATTTGTGCTTACGCAGGCGAGAAAAACTGGATATGAGGTAATACTTTCTGCACCAGAGTTAAGAATTCAGCGGTGTAGTATTGTTAATCCAGCAACACGGATGGTAATACCTATAGAGGGTACTCCACATGACTGCCTTCAATCCACTGATGTGTTTCTAAAACCACGTGAAGACATGCATAATCAACCAATAACAGCAGACCTTACTCTGTTCGTCGATGGTTCTTGTTTCAGAGACGCGACAGGTAACCATGCAGGTTATGCAATTGTACAGCTACTGCCAGATGGCACTTTCACTGAAACCCAATCAGTCAAATTACCACAACCATGTTCGGCTCAGCTAGCTGAAATTAAAGCTTTGACTGCAGCCTGTAAACTAGCAGCAGATAAGAGTCTCAATGTATACACAGATTCACAATATGCGTATGCAGTCTGTCACGTACACGGTACTATTTGGAAACACACCAGGCACACCAGTAACACACGGAGATGCCATATCAGCCCTATTAGAAGCTATGCATCTTCCAGCAGCACTTGCCATTATTAAATGTGCAGCCCATCAAAAAGTTGACTCACTCATAGCAAAAGGGAATAATTTGGCAGATGAAGCTGCAAAGCGGGCTGCAACCGCCACTTGTATGGAGCCTCTTTTAGATGCAACGGATTGTGAACCTCTTACCACTCTTTCATCTCTTATAGCTGCCCAAGACATGGCAGGTGTATATGAACAATCATTGTGGCTAAAAAGAGGTGCCATTAAAGTAACACAGGATGGGCCTCATAAAGGTTTATGGCGTAGCGTGCATGGACATTTTGTGTTGCCAACCACATTGTTACAGCTTGCTATTCGGAATGCGCATGGTTCTGACCATTGCGCTAGGGGGGAGGTGATAAGACGACTGCAAGCTGTTTGGTGGACACCGTTTATGGCGACTACAGTAGATAGAACACTAGCAGAATGTGAAGTTTGTGCACATTACAACATAAGAAAGGCATTTTCAACACCACTTGCACACATCCCACCGCCTAATGGTCCGTTCAGACATTTAATGATGGACTACGTAGATACAACTGAGCGTGTGAAAGGATTCAGATACATCCTAGTGGTAATAGATAGATTTAGCAGATGGGTAGAGGCAGTACCAACCAAAAGCCCAGATTCTAGAGCAGCAGCAAAATTTTTGTGTAAAGAAGTTTTTCCCAGGTTTGGCTTTCCAGACACGATAAGTTCAGATAACGGGAAAGCATTTGTAGCTGAGATGATGAAGGTAGCAATGAAAATGTTAGGAATCAAACAAAAATTTGGATGTGTATATCATCCACAATCACAAGGTGCGGTAGAGCGCGCAAATGGAACGCTAAAAGCAAAATTAGCCAAGATCAGAGCAGACAGCCAGTATAAGATCAATTGGGTGGATGCTTTACCACTAGCGCTTATGTCTATGCGAACACAAACTAACAGACTAACGCATCTAACACCGCATGAAATGATGACAGGGAGACCGATGCCTGTCCCATATCTACGAGGTCCGTATGATGGACCTCCACTTGAACAGTGTGAAAGAGAACTAACAAACTATCTTCGACATCTCACGCAAATACATAAGGTTATATTTCAACAGGTGAAAGGAGCAACAGAGGACAGAGACGAAGAGATCCCAGCTGAACAGCAGAGAATCAAGCCAGGCGACTGGGTCTACACAAAAGTATTCAAACGAAAGTGGGACGAACCCAGACGAGAAGGTCCCTTTAAGGTCCTCTTAGCCACTCCAATCGCTCTCAAAGTCGAAGGTAAGAGAGTTTGGTTTCATTTAAACCATTGCTGCAAAGCCAGAGGCCCAAGTGAGACACCTAAAGAACCAGAAAGGGACGCCCAGCCAGAAGATAGCCAGCCCACAGCATCGCTGGAAGAGTGCCAAGGGGACGGCGACGCCTCCCCACCGGCTGCAAGACAGTCACAGAGACTGATTGAGAAAAAAGAAAAACAAAGAACAGTGTCCCACAAGTAGCAAATCACTGCCATCAGGACCAAAAATAGATTAAGACTTAAAAAACTAGAGAGACAGGAATAGTTATGAGTGGAAAGTTAATGATAAAGAAAAGTCAGGGTCAGAAGCAGAAAGGATGTCAGGAAAAAGTCCAACACACACTTAGTTCACGTGTAACAGCAGGAAGGAAAGTGACAACACCTAGAGAAGGAAAGAAAGGACAGTGGATAATAAGAACATTGGGCATTATGGGATGGATGTTGTTGTTCGTGTTTCTAGGCGAAATAAGTCCCACACCAAAACCAAAACCAAAACATGAAAAATTGATGGAATGTGCATTGGCAATTGGAGTGTCAGCCGTAGAGCAAAAACTAATACCAATTGACAAAGTGATGAAATTCACATACGTAAAATCAGCCTCACATAACCAAGCGCTAATGACCAATCTGAACAACACCAAAATAATAGGTGACCCAATTCATGAACAGTGCCATACAGAAGGAGTAGTGAATGTGGTGATAATATGCTCAACCCAATTATGTATTGACCGCAAGAACAATAAAATTATGACTCAAGCTAGACGATTTATGAAAATCCAAAAGAGGCGCCCAAAACGCCAGTCCAAACAATTAAAGGTAATAGGATGGGATAATAATATGTTTTACCAATGGCTAAAATTTTCAGTTAGACAAGTGAGTAATCAAACCTGCATTGCATGCTACAATGCAAAAAGACTACCGATAATTATGTCCATACCAATGGAAAAAGATGCTTGTAAAAACAAAACTTCCTGTTTTGCATACTGTATGATAGCAATGGCCAGTTGGAACAATGAATTAGAGGAACCGGAATTGGCAGTTTGTCCCAAACGATTAGATAACCAATTCGAAACATGGGTACCACCTCTGACTGTGAAAGCTAAAGGATTAATACATCCCTTTTGTATGATGAGGGGTGAAAGAATGGCAAAGGAGATGGTTGATGCTCAAAATACTATGAGAGAAGCCCTAAAAAGGCTCAAGTCCAATTCCTCTAATCCACTTACTGGATTCAGGACACCAAATGGCACACAGTATAAATGGAGCTCCCGATTCAAAAATCAGACTAATCAAACACCCGTTGCTAAGAGAACAGGGGTATGGTTGGCTAGGGGGGTTACAGAGAAGGGAGCGCAGGCTGAATTTAGTCGACTACAAACCCCACAAAATCCGCGATTTCCAATACAACCCTTTGTGTCACTGAGTACAACTAGGAAAGCAACCATGCGCTGTAAGGACATAATAGTTGATAATAATGTACTTAAAGCTTGGCGCGATGGAAAATACATTAGTGCATACAAAATCCCATCATTGGCAAACGGTACACGACCACTAGCAGATATATTTTGGCTGTGTGATGATGACCCGCAGGTAAAAGTAACCTTGCCAGTGAACTGGACAGGGTTATGTGCTCCGGTCATGTTAATAAGTCAAGTGTCTGTGCTGGGTCCGCCACCTGATGCCATCACCCATAAAAACAGAAAGAAGAGAAGAAGGAGAAAAAGTCTGTATAGACCGTGGAGCGCCAATGACGATATTTACATAGCATGGAATCAAGAACCCTTAGGGGTACCAAACGACCATTTAGCTATAAGTGAAAGCTGGATTAAATCAGGTCAGGGAGTTGGCTGGATACCATTAGTAGGACCCATGTTCAACTCACAATATATGGTGCGTAATAGCCGATGGATAAATTACTTATGGTACAATCAAGAGCGATTTATGAACTGGACAGTCAAAGTAATGCACGGAATCAATAAACAATTGTACGCCACCTCCCAAATGACACTGCAAAATAGATTCATGATAGATAGACTAATGGCTGAGGAGCAGGGGGTTTGCAGTTATTTTGGGGATGAGTGTTGCACTGAAATACCTCAATTTGCGGGAGAAAACGGCAATTTGTCATCACTACTGAAGCACATGGAAGCTATGAGAGATAAGCACGTGAAAAATTCTAATTGGAACACCCAACCAAAAGCATTGGACAAAATTTGGGAATGGCTGAGCAAAATGTCATGGCAACGCATTCTTCAAATAATAGGAATGGTATTGGGTGGCCTCCTCCTGACAGCAGCCGTAGTCATGTGTTGTGTGCTGCCCATAATGAAATTAATGATAGGCAAAACAACCAAAGTAATAATGGGGCAATTTCCTGTCCAGGTGACTTACGCAACAGGACCACACCATTATGAGAGCATTGATTACCCCTTTGAGGACGCCGCGCCACAGATATACGAAAACTGATAAACCCTAATGGCAGACAATCTATGTAAAAAGAAACGAAGACGAGGACGTAAAAAGAACACACACAGATGAAAAGGACTGTCCAGCAAAGAAAAATAATCAATTACAAGCCATATTAAACAAACTCCCATACGGACCAATTCATCTAGCAAATTCCAAAACGTATGTGCAGCACTATAAATATTCAGTACATTCAGAGGGATATCCTATGATGAGTAAAGATGCGGACTTAAGGGGCGTTCACACCAAAAGCGTCTGACGCGAATTAATCGCTTGAATCGCGTCTATCGCGCCGCTTTCAATTTTTGGATCATCGCTCCATTCGCTTCATTCGCTCCATTCGCTTCAATCGCGCTTGTCGCTTGAAAAAAAACGGAAATAAACGGCTTTCAGAGTGTTTGTAGAGTGTTTGGATCATGGCCGACATAAACACGATCGCCACACTGTACTTGTTGTACAAATCCGAGAAGCGCCGGAAAACCACCCGCCGTAGTGTTTGGGTGCATGACATCCTCCGGAGACGCACGGAGCTGGGGGAATTTCACCGTCTCCTCCAGGAGCTCCGGCTGGATGACAACCGGTTCCAGCGGTACCTCAGACTGACTGGTGCCCAGTTTGAGGACCTGTTGGCTCGGGTCGGTGCCAGGATCTCCCGTCTGGACACCAACTACAGGCGCTCCATCCCAGCTGCGGAGCGCCTGTCCATCTGTCTGAGGTGAGTTGCCTTTTCATAATTCGTCTACTAATTAGCCTGCTGCAAAATGAATATGTAAAAATATATAGCATAGGTAACCTCATACTGCTAACTTAACTGACTTAACTGACTGTACCTAATTTAACTGCTAACTTAACTGACTGTACAGATACGTACACGGTGCACATTAAGCTATAAACTCTTTTTTTTTCTTCAGTCAAATGATAGTATTTAGTCTGAAAGGGGAGAGAAAAATACATTGTTCACCTTTCTTGCCAGATATTAGGAAATAATATGGTTCTTACTTCATAATGTGATTGCAGAGAATTTGTAACATAATATACATGGACATATTTTTACCACAAAGCTTGCAATTTCAAATTTAAGTTTAAATGTAGAATAGATAAAAGTTTGAAGAACTTAAGCCTGACCCTTCATCTATCCTATGTTGTTGCAGGTTTCTGGCTACAGGAGATTCCTACAGAAGCATTGCCAACAGCTTCCGTGTGGGGATTTCTACTGTATCTGCCATCGTGCCTGCTGTGGTGGGTGCGATTTGGGACTGCCTGGTGGAGGAGTTCATGGCCGTGCCCACCACAGACGAGTGGAGGTCCATCTCGGAGCTATTTCAGCAGAGGTGGAATTTTCCTCTCTGCTGCGGAGCTCTGGATGGGAAGCATGTTGTGCTGAAGGCCCCCCCCAACTCTGGATCGCAGTTCTTCAACTACAAGGGAACATTTTCAATTGTTTTCTTGGCAGTTGTTGATGCCAACTACTGCTTCCGAGTGATTGATGTTGGGGGGTACGGGAGAACCAGCGATGGAGGCATCCTGGCCAACTCTGCCTTTGGACAAGCACTTCATGCTGGAACCCTCCACTTGCCTGCTGACCAGCCTCTACCAGCAGCTGAGCACAGAGGACCTCAGCCTCACTGTTTTGTTGCCGATGAGGCCTTTCCACTCAGGAAAAACCTCATGAGACCATTCCCTGGACGCATCCTCCCCAGAGACAAGAGGATTTTCAACTACCGTCTGTCCCGTGCCAGGTTGGTGGTTGAAAATGCTTTTGGCATCCTCGCGTCTCAGTGGAGGATGTACCACCGCGTCCTTGAGGTCCACCCGGAAGTGGCAGAGAAGTGTGTGAAGGCGACCTGTCTTCTTCATAACTTCCTGCGGATGACAGCCCCGACAGCCCAGACACCTGGAGTTGGGGGGAGCATCGCAGGGAGTGAGGTGGAGACACTGCCAGGTCTGGGGAGAGTTGGCGCGAACAACTCTGCCAGAGAGGCCATCAGGGTTCGGGAGACCTTCACAGCCTTCTTCTCTGCAGAGGGAGTGGTCCCATGGCAACAAAACATCTAGTGCACAGGCACCCCAAAAACGGCTCTTTTAAGAGCCACCCAAATACAACTATTGAGCATTACTCCATTACTACCATACTGACACATCTGATTATTATTATTACTATAACTATAATGGTATAATACTACTATTATACCATTAAACTTTCTTTTCTTTACTTTAACCTTTATTTAGCAGTCTACACTTCAATCTCTCATTGCACTTGAAAGAATATATGTGAAAGAATGACATGAGAAGAATGTCAATAAATATATTTGTTTATATAAAAATATACAAGTAAATACACAAGTAAAAAATATATATATAATAGAATAGAAAAAGCAGTATATAAGTGATGATCCAAAAATATATGTACAGTTAAATTATATAAGAGATGATCCAAAAATATATGTACAGTTAAATTATATAAGAGATGATCTAAAAATGTATAAGTTATAAAAAAAATATAAGTGATTATGCAAAATGTATGTACAGTTAAATTATATAAGAGATGATCCAAAAATGTATGTACAGTTAAATTATATAAGATGATCCAAAAATGTATAAGTTATAAAAAAAATATAAGTGATTATGCAAAATGTATGTACAGTTAAATTATATAAGAGATGATCCAAAAATGTATGTACAGTTAAATTATATAAGATGATCCAAAAATGTATAAGTTATAAAATATAAGTGATTATGCAAAATGTATGTACAGTTAAATTATAATAGAAAAGAAAAAGCAGCCTGGCTCATTCCCTCCATAGGTTACCACCCCCTACTCAATAAGGTCCAAATTTAAAGTGATAGTTGATGATTCATAAATTAATTTGTGAATTTGAAATTTCACGAAATCTCTTTGCAGGGGTGGCAGCCTATGGAGGGAAGGAGCCAGGCTGATCAAAAATTGTTCCTCCTCTCTCCAGGCAGGTGGTGGTGGTGGTGGTGGCAGGGGGGCCCTCTGCAGATTTCTGATGAGGAGGTCCTCAATTAAAGTTTCTCTATCTTTATCCTCCTTCCCTCTCTTCCTCTTCCCTGTCCGTGCAACTGTATGAAATCAAAATCACAACATTCAGTCAGTGATATAGTTTGTAAAGGTTAATTTTCTATTTGGACTTGAGCCCTACAAATAAACACAATTCAACTTTTGTACAGTACATACCAATGGAAGAAGAAGAAGGAGCAGGGGCAGCAGGAGGGGCAGCAGGAGAAGCAGGAGCAGGAGCTGTGTCCTCACCATCAGTAGAGGATAGATCTATAAAAGAGAAATTATTTTATGATCCAAAATTAAAATCATTTGAAATGTAATGGAAACAAATGTAACTGAAACAATACAGAAATAAATGGCATTGATACTGCATATGTGTCTGTCTTCACTTAACCAACTGTCATTAACTTAACCAACTGTCATTAACTTAACCAACTGTCATTAACTTAACCAACCGTCATCAACTGTTGATGTCCCTGCTTCTCCTGATGGCCCTGCTTCTGCCTCACCATCTATGCTTACAGCGGTCCAGTCTTCCTCGATCCCCCCACCCATGTTGCCACTTGTCTCCCTAGGAGTGGTGAAGGGATCGAGGAAGGATAGGACCGCAGAGAAACGCCACTTTTTTAGTGGCCCTCCTGCCGACCCGCTCCTCCTTTCTCCTTCCCTTTTTTTTTTGAGATAAGTGTCCCTCAGCCCCTTCCATTTTTTACGACACACCTCAGCTGCAAACACATACACAGACATACACTTTGTATAATCAGCATCTAACTAAATTAAATATTCAGACAATGAAAACATTCACACATAAACTGAAACTTGTATCTTGCCAAGCAGGACAGTCTGCCATTACTAGTGCTAACCAATACTAACGTTTCATTCATAGAGAAACACAGTCAGTAACGTGGTAAAACAAGCCACAAATAGTCTCAGAACTTACCAGAGAGTCCCACCTCAACACTAACCCGTGCCCATGCCTCCTCCTTCTTGTTCCGGTCCCGGTAAAATGATGCAGCCGTGTCATACAGGACAGGGAGCCCACAAACCGCGACAATTAATTTTTCCTCCATCGTCTCTTCTCTTCTCTTCTTTGTGGACAAGCTTACGTGCTTACGTCACGGATGTGACGTTGGGAGAAACTCGCCGCTGATTGGATGTCGCAGCGCGATGTCGCCCGAAAAGTTCAATTTTTCCAACTTTATTCGCACCGCTCCAGACGCTTCATTCGCTTCATTCGCTTCATTCGCACCGCTCCAGACGCTTCATTCGCGCCGCCTGATATGAAATCGCGTGTTATCGCGCCATTTACATTGATTTTCTATGTAGACTTGCTGCTCAATTCGCGTCAGACGCTTTTGGTGTGAACGCCCCTTTACGGATACAGGCCATAAGATATTTGCGATGGAAAGTCCAAATTTATGAATTAGACCACGGATTGAGCGTAGGACACTACGACATACTCCTATGGTATAAATATGATTTGGTCGAAAAAGATAAATGCACACCTCTATACACCATAGGAAAGATAGAAATTTGTTCCGTGTTGTTTGGAGAAGATATACTCTTCAGCACCCATTTAGCCTTACAACAAAAAGGAAAAGCAGGAGTAACAACACTGTCCAATCACTACAGAGAAAAATACAGGGAATATACAGACGAGCCATACATTGTAATTGGAAACAAGCTCCATTGGGGAAAAAAGAAATATTCTGATGATCCAGATCGGTGGAGACCTGACTTTAGGATGAGAAATAGGGAATTATGGTTAGGGTTTTTAGTATAAAGAAATGGCAACAGTGATTTCACACATCCCACACAAATAAGTGAACTCATCCTTGCTTTAATATCATCCTGATAGATAAGCATGTGGCAGAACAATCCATATCCAACAGCAGGGCCAAGCCAGGACTTCCAGGCTCAGCAACCACCACCATTGCTTGGGCTACCTGGAGAACCTTATGGACCATTCCACGGGAGCCAATACGTGCTGCATTCACCGAGACCAGAGGTCGTACCTGTGATGGAGGGCAACCAACCGCAGCCCATCGGAGGACCATGGCAGCCCATTCTGGGTTATGAGGGACCAAGACCATCTGTGGTGGTAAATTATCCACGGGCACCACCAACGCCTCAAGCTACCTGGCCTTATGAGCAGACCATACAGGATTGGGCAGAAAGAAGAGGTGTGCCTGCCGCACCCGTATTTGAGATAATGAGGCCAAGGATGGATGAGCAAAAGGAAGAGCTTGTCCGACTTATGAGAGGGGATACAGGAGCACAATCCAGGGAAAGTACCATCAACATGCAGCAGTTTTTCGAAACAGCAACACTGGAAATGGGGAGAGAAAAGCGTCAGCAACTGGACACTTCCCCAGAATATCGTGGAAATCCTACCCCGGCTGGGGTAGAATCGCGCCCACAACCTGCAGCTGAAGGAGTGGCAACAGGCGTTGCACCGGAGGGAGGACAAATGGGAGGACCCTATCGAGAAAAAGAGGAGGATGATTCGGATGACAGGAGTTGCTCCCCTATGACACCAGGCTCACCCACAACACCTGGGCCGTTGACTGATGAGGAGTCTCCCGACATACAACAACCAGGGGAGGAAAATGGGAGCAGTGATACCAGTCTTCCAGGCCCAACTAACCTAAAGCCACAACCACAACCAAAGAGAATGAAAGTGAGCTCACCGAGTTCACCTAGACAGATAACACCAAGACCACGGTTGGTCCATGAGGTGAAAGTGGGAGGCTTGGCTAAGAGTGAATTTATCCAGCTAGCTCGACAGGCTCCCGAAGAATTGGCCAAGCAAGTACGCATGGTTCGGCGTAGACAGAAGAGAATACAACAGAAGAGGGAGTTCAAAGAGGCGAATTCGTCAAATGCTCGCCTGAGAAAAGAGAAGGACGACTTCGAGAGAGCTGCGGCGATAAAGGAGGCGAAACTGGAACAAACCATAGAGATGCTGCAGGAGGGGCAAAGACGAACTGACGAAAAATCCCAAAAAGAGAGAAACACCGCTCGAAGGCAGGAAAGCTGCCTCGCTGGCCACTTGGATCGTGTGAGGAATCAAATGGCTATATACATCAGAGTGATAGACCGCTATCGCACCCTGCGTACAGGCACGTACGCTCACTGTTGGGATGTACCATGCATAGTGGGGGTGGACACCCCTACTGCTGCCCTGGATGTTCTTCTGCCATGTGAAGAAGATGCACCCTGTGTTGTCTGTGCAACAGCCAGAGAAGAATAAGATTAACACCGGAGCACTTGTGTGGGTTGCACTGGAAAAAGAAAAAAAAAAGGACACTGCAACTCACTGATATAATGGACTACACTGAAAAGTACAACTATACCATGTACTTGTAGTTAGAGTTTTGTGCACTGGAACACATATTTAATGGACTCATTTAATCAAAAAGTATTTAATGGACTCATTTATTGTTTCTACTAATAAGTTTTAAGAACACTACTAACATTTGAACCTCGTTACTAGGTGTAATGGATCGCTATTGCAAGTAGGGGCATAGTTGGGAGGAACTTTTACAGAGTAACTGTGACTTATGAGTCACATAGGGGGGATATGTGGAGTATAATCTTCATGATGGCTACTAACATTGTGTGAGATTGTTTTTGATATAAAGGAACTTGTTGACTGATAGTTGCTAAGGATAACCCAAAACCAATGAAAATGTGTGATTTGGCATTTAGTCAGTGAAAAAAGCATGAAAACTACAATATATGGGTTTACATGTAAAATGGGTTACTTTTATTTTCATTATTATAATCACTATAATCGCTATTATTGAAAACGAATGCAGTTCAAATGAGGTAACAGGTCAGATTGAACTTGACATGACCTGCGCCAAGATTTGCTGAGCCAGCAGCAGCTGTGTACCCACAAAATTCAAAACAACTCAATATGGGAGGAGACCAGAAAGCACCTGTATTTCTAAAAGTCTGAGCCAAGATGATAGATGTTTTGGAAGAAAACTGATTGGTTAAACGTGTACCAAACATGGGGGGGGGATGCAACTTTTGGCAAGGGTTAGCCATATTGACAATATAAAAAAGACTTCCCAAACAGCCTTATCTCAGCTTGTATGTCGCTTGTGCATGGTGTATGTCTTTGGGCATTGTAATTCTGAGTTTTGCTGTAGACAAATAAAACTCTAACTGCATTCAGCTGGACGACTCCGGATGATCTTTGATTTGATTTGATTTGATTTTTGAACTTCAACATTTTTGAACAACGAGACTTCTATTTAGTATTGTTACGACACTGATTATCTCTCTCAATTGTACAAGCTCTCTCTCCAGCTCTGTGAATTTCACCTTTATATCATTGATGGTGTGGTTCAGTTGGGGGTCCTGGACCTGTTCTGGGCTGGTGGGTTCATTTTCCTGAGGGGGCTGGTCCCGAGTAGGGCAGCTGGAAGTAGGGGGGGTGTCTGTGGACACAGGATGCGAGTGTTGACAGTGGGGGCAGACTTTTCCTGTTGGGCCCTCTTCTTTATAAGAATGAAGTCACTCTCAAACTGCTTGCGGTTTCCTTGTACCATGATAGTCCCGTTCTTATATATATTGACTGTCATCATGACACTGTCTGGGTCTTCTCCCTCTTTGATTTTTAGTTTCCAGCCATTACAGATCCCCTCTTTCTTAATATGAGGGTAGTGGGCATTTATGGCAGCGTGCCATGCTAGTGGTTGATCTGTGAGTAAGATCAGATTGCTGACATCTCCACTCTTGTATAAATCAGAAAAGAGTGTCTCTGGTCTTCCATTCAAGACTTTCTGATTGTATGTCTTCCTGCCACTCTCATTTGTAACATCTCGTGGATATAACAGTGGAATAGCCTCTGTACTCACTGTGGATGAAGCCATGGAATTCTGCTGCTGCTGCTGTAACTGCTCCTTGGTAACCGTTGCTAGGGCTTTGGTTCTTGGTAGCTAGCTCCTAGCTTTAACACCAAGCTAGGTTTAGTTTATTTATTATTCAGCAGTTATAATATTTATAGTTTTTGTAAATCCTTTAGTAGGTTATGTTGTCTCTCTGATGATCTCACTCACTTGTATCTTTTGCTGAATTCATCTTCTGAGCTTGGTGTCAGTTAACCAGCAGGACAGGTAGATTAACTGTCAGTTGGTCAAAGCTTTACAGTTGAGCAGTATTTTCCCAGGTTTCTTGCTGTTTTCTTGCTGTTTCTTGCCTCCAAAGAGGTAATTTCTCAAAATAAGTGTTTCTCCTTCTTTCTTCTTCCAATTTTTCCAGAAAAGTATGAGATTATCTCACCTTAACATACAAAAAAGAAGATCTTTTCAGGAGCTGACGATATTGCTGCTGTTGTTGCTGATATCTCTACCTTGCTGATATCTCTCTCTCTCTCTCTCTCTCTCTCTCTGTCTCTCTCTCTGTCTCTCTCTCTCTCTCTCTCTGTCTCTCTCTCTCTCTGTCTCTCTCTCTGTCTCTCTGTGTCTCTCTCTCTCTCTCTCTCTCTCTCTCTCTCTCTCTCTCTCTCTCTCTCTCTCTCTCTCAGTGCATGCTGGGAGTGTGTGTGTGGAGTGAGGTGCGTGAGTGAGTGCTTGGAGCGATTTAATTTCGTTTCTTTCTGATTTATCTTATTGTTTATGGGTTATTTGTTTGCACAGTTTATTAATCACAAGTTTATTTGGGTTTAATTTAAGGGTTTTTGTTTCTTTTTGATTTCCCCGTACCGGCGTCTTGCCGGTGACGTGGCCTTAACCATGGCCAGCGGGGATTTTAAATCTTTATCCCGTAAGCATGGGATAAAGATCTCAACCACTTTCCCCTGCAGCGTGGAGGAAATCGGCCTCGCTGTAGGGGATAAAGTCGGACACGTCAGCATAAAGTCGATCGCTCGGATGAACAGTGCCGTGGTGATCTTCCTGGATCGGGTGGAAAAGGTAAACCAGCTCGTCGAGACAGGAATCACCGTTAAAGACACCTTTATACAGGTGCTGCCTTTGTCGCAGCCAGCGACAAAGGTGGTCCTGTCCAATGTCCCCCCCTTCATTTCCGATGAGTTTCTCAGCAGAGAGCTGTCCAGACATGGGAAGATAGTGTCACCTATCCGTAAGATCCTGTCTGGATGTAAGTCTCCTTTGCTGAAACACGTAGTGTCTCATAGAAGACAGCTCTATATGATACTGAACAAGAGGGATGAGGAGCTTAACCTCCGATTCCTAATAAAAGTAGATGATTATGAGTACGTGATTTTTGCTTCATCTTCTGTGATGAAGTGCTTCGGTTGTGGAGGGGAGGGACATACGGTGAAATCCTGTCCGGCGAGTGGTGGACCGGCTGCGCCCGGTCCGGGGGGATCCGCGGCCGCTGGAGCGGCGGCTCCTGCGGCTCTGCCGGCGCAGGTGGGGGGATCCGCGACCGCTGGGGCGGCGGCGGTTCCGCCCGGTACGGGGGGATCGGCGGCCGCTGGGACGGCTCCGCTGGCGCGGGTGGAGCGGCGGGCCGCCGCACGGCGGGCGGCCCCGGCTGCGGGAGAGCCAGGAGCACAGGGTGAGTATCACAGATGCACCGGGTGACAGTGTGAGTGAGGTGAGTGTGAGGAGTGTAGATGGTATGAATGAGACAGGGCAGAAGGAGGGTGGAGGAAGGGACATAGCGATGGAGATGAATGCAAGTGGTGTGGATGAGCAGGGGAAGGAAGGTGGTGTGGGTGACATGGATGAGCAGGTGAAGGAGAAGGCCAGTGAGGAGGAAGGGATGGCGGGTGGAGAAAAAGAAATTGAAAAGTGTGCAGGAGGCAGTGGAGGGCAGGAGGACAAGGGAAGCAACAGTAAACTATGGAGTGAACAAGTGGAGGAGGAAGTAGAAACGGCGGTTAAACAAAAAGCAACGAAAAGGAGAAGAAAGGCCAGAATAACTAAAGCAAAAAGCAGTAAAGTAACGGAAGAAAAACAAACCAGAAACAGTTCAGAAAGTGAGAGCGACGAGGGCTCAGATTATAGCGATTTTCCAATTATTAGTAACAGCCAAGAAAAGAAACTTTAAAGTCCAGAAACAATTAAAACGTTTTTGCAACAAACAAAAAACCAGCGTGGTGTCAAATTAGAGGATCACTTTTCAGACATTGGTATTTTATATCTATCAGCTAAAGCCTGCATGAGCAAGAGAGAAGAGGCTGGAATTACAGATCAAGAGGGTCATAGATTAAAAAAACTGGTACAGAAAGCAAAAAAATAAATAAATGATGATGGGAAAGGTAGCTATGTTGGTTTTATTTAATTTATTTGTTTTTATCCTGGTTTTTAACATCTTAACTATCATGGATGTTTTTAAACTAGGTGTTTTAAATGTGAATGGTGCAAGAGATGCAAGGAAACAAGCTTTTATCTTTGATACAGTTTTAGAGAAAAAAATAGATGTGTTGTTTTTACAAGAAACCCACAGTGATTTTAAAAATGAAACTGAGTGGAAGAGGGAATGGGGAGGGGAGGTGGTTTTAAGCCACCACACACCTGTTAGTGGAGGAGTGGGTTTTATTTTCTCAAAAGATTTTAAACCCAACTCCCTGGAGGTCCAACATATCATTGATGGAAGGTTGCTGTTGATTAGAGCTCAGTTCGACCATTTTAAAGCTGTTTTTATCAACATTTATGCCCCAACAGTCGGTGCAGAGAGGAAGCAGTTTTTATCCAAAGTGAATGATGTTTTAAACGGGTGTGCTGCGGAGGATTTTTTATTCTTGGGTGGGGATTTTAACTGTACGGAAGACGCGATTTTAGATCGCAACCATGCAGAGCCTCATCCAGCCTCTCAGCGCGTCTTAAAGCAGCTGGTCCTCTCTCATGGCCTGGTGGATGTGTGGAGAAGGATGCACCCAGACTCCAGACAGTATACCTGGTCCCACTTCAGAGAGAGTAGGGTCTCCTTAGCCAGGCTAGATCGTATTTATTGTTTTAAACATCATTTTAATGTTATTAAAGAGAGTAGGATTGTGCCAGTTGTTTTTAGTGATCATTCTTTGCTTTTATGTAAAGTTTTTATCAGGAATTTTAGACCTAAAAGCGCTTATTGGCATTTTAATTCTGTTTTAGTACATGATAGGAGTTTTAGGGAGGTTTTAGAGTATTTCTGGGGTGTTTTTAGACAGAGGAAGGGTGATTTTAGTAGTCTTAGGCAGTGGTGGGACCATGGTAAGACTCAAATCAAACTCCTGTGTCAGCAACATACTCTCAATGTCACCCGAGACATCACCAGATCTATGAGGGATCTAGAGACTGATATAGTGGAGCTTGAGTCCACAGGAAATCGAGGCTGTATTGAAAGCCTCAAAGTAAAAAAAATGGCTCTAGCCAACCTGTTAGACGTTAGAGTACAGGGCGCACTGGTCAGGTCCCGGTTCCAGACCATCAGGGACATGGATGCACCTTCTGCATTCTTCTTCAGCCTGGAGAAAAAGAATGGACAGAGGAAGGTAATCCACACACTGCTTTCTGACACGGGGCAGGAGATCATGGAACCAAGCCAGATACGAAAAAGAGCTGTAGAGTTCTACACAGAACTCTACAAGAGTGAATATAAAGAAGAGCTGATGCTCATGGAGGGGTTCTGTGATGGACTGCCTCAGGTCTCCAATGAGACCAATTCACAGCTCGCTGGCCCTCTGCAGATGACAGAGCTCCTCTCTGCGGTGCAAAAAATGCAGGGCCAGCGTGCCCCTGGCATTGATGGACTCACAGCTGAGTTTTACAGGGCGTATTGGGACATCCTGGGACAAGATGTCCTAGATGTTTTTAACTCGTGTCTGGCCTCTGGTTCCATGCCAGTGTCCTGCAGAAGAGCAGTGCTCACCCTGCTCCCAAAAAAAGGCAACCTGCAGGACATCAAAAACTGGCGCCCCGTGTCATTGCTCTGTGTGGATTACAAGATTCTGTCCAAAGTCTTGGCCTCCAGGCTGGGGAAGGCTATGGAGGAGGTCATCCACCGGGACCAGACATATTGTGTGCCCGGCAGGTCAATGGTGGACAATGTCCACCTAATTCGGGACGTTTTGGACATCTCTAGTTCATTGGTTTTGGACACTGGTCTGATTTCCCTAGACCAGGAAAAGGCTTTTGACCGCGTTGAACACAACTTCCTGTGGACAGTAATGGACAGGTTTGGGTTCAGCGCTGGTTTTATAGCTAAGATCAAGGTGTTGTACAGTGAGATTGAGAGTGTGTTGAAACTGAATGGCAGTCTGTGTGCACCTTTCAGGGTGCATAGAGGTGTCCGGCAGGGCTGTGCCATGTCGGGGATGCTCTATGCACTCGACCTGGAACCTCTCCTCCATAAGTTACGTTCTAGTCTTCACGGTTTGGTTTTACCTGGTTTTAATGAAGGCATGATTTTATCAGCATACGCGGATGACGTCGTTGTTTTTATTGAAAATCAGAGGGATGCAGACCTTTTAATCCGAACTGTGAATGATTTTAGTACAGCATCAGCAGCAAGGGTAAACTGGAAAAAAAGTGAGGCCCTTGCTGTTGGTGACTGGCGTGGCGGTCTCCCAGTTTTTTCCCAAGACCTAAAATGGATAAAAGATGGTTTTAAATATTTAGGAATTCATGTAGGGACAAAAAATGTGGTGGAGAAAAACTGGGAGACCGTCACAGAAAAGATAGAAGGAAAACTATCCAAGTGGAGATGGCTGCTCCCTCAAATGTCCATGAGAGGGAGAGTCCTAGTTTTAAATAATTTAGTAGCATCCCAACTGTGGCACCGACTAACCTGTGTAGACCCTCCTTCAAACTTGTTAGCAAACCTCCAAAAAAAAATGGTGGATTTTTTTTGGGAGGGTCTACACTGGGTGCCACAGGGGGTGCTGTTTTTAGCTAGAGAGGAGGGGGGACAGGGCCTCATCCACCTGGCCAGTAGAGCTGTGACTTTTAGACTTCAGTTTTTACAAAGGTACTTGACAGGTCCAGCTGATCTAATGTGGAGAGATGTGGCCAGCTGCATCTTTAGACGCGCAGGTAAGTTGGGGTTGGATAAAGCTCTGTTTTTAACTGACCCTAAATTTTTAGTTTTAAACGGGTTACCTCCTTTTTATCAAAGTATTTTTAAGTCTTGGAACATTTTTATAAAAAAAACTTGTTCTACAGCTGACTCTCTGCACTGGCTGCTGAACGAACCTCTGATCAACGGGGCCAGACTGGATGTATGCAGCGCCGCAGCGCCTGGTCTGAGGGGGGCGCTGCTCCAGTCAAAAACGTTGATACTAAAACAGCTGGTGGATGCGGTGGGGCCGGCCCTGAACGACGCCCAGGCCCTGGGCTCTCTGCTGGGACTACAATCTGTCCGGGTGGCACAACGGATCCTGGAGCTGTGGACGGCAAGACTCACTAGTAAAGAAAGACGGCTCCTCGCTGAGCACTCGGAGGGGACACGTGAGCCCAACACAGTGGATGCCTTCCCGGACATTTCCCTGAGCCCAGGGCTGGGGGACCTGACCGGCCCCTTGTTAACAGTAACCAACCCACAGAAACTGACCCTGCACAAAGCAGACAAAAGAACACTGTACATGAACTGTGTGAAAAGCATCCACAAGGTCGGACTGAGCAACAGGCCCTCCACGGTGTGGACCCAGAGACCGGGACAGAACACACTAAAACCACAGTGGAGGGTTCTGTACAAGCAACCTCTGGCGAAAAGGACCGGTGACCTCCAGTGGAGAATTTTACATGGTGCTGTCGCTACTAATGCTTTTATCTCTGTTCTTAATCCTGCTGTTTTAAGTAATTGTCCTTTTTGTGATCTCCGTGAGACTGTGTTCCACATGTTCACTAAGTGCAGCAGGCTCACGGAGATCTTTTCAGTTTTAACGTTGGTTTTTAATCTTTTTAATGTTGCTTTTACTGAGAATGTTTTTATCATGGGAGCTGGCTATAACAAAACAAACAAGAATAAATGGCAGCTCCTTAATTACGTCTCAGGAGAAGCAAAAATGGCAATTTATTTAACCAGAAGAAACAGAATTGAAAACAGAGAAGGGCAAAACGCAAAGAGCATGTGGCAGGCCAAGCTGAGAGCTAGACTGAAACTAGAGTTTAATTTTTATAAACAGACGGGAGATTTGGAGGGTTTTAATAGAGTGTGGTGTTTTAAAAAGATTTTATGCTCGGTGAAAGAAGACAACTTGCATCTTGCACATTTTTTATGAAATCATTTATTTCATAGATTTTGCACATAAGCACTTTATTGTAACTACAGCCAATGTTTTGAAATGAAAAAAGTGTAAATAAAGTGTTTTTGTAAAAATCAAAAAAATCTCTCTGTCTCTCTCTCTCTCTCTGTCTCTGTCTCTCTCTCTGTCTCTCTGTGTCTCTCTCTCGCTCTCTCTCTGCCTCTCTCAGAGAGAAGTAGGTATCCACCAGTCATCAAACTTTTGACAGGTCCCAATCAGAAGCTGCCACGTCATAAGTGGGCGTATCCCCCGCCCCCTTATGTTATCCAATGAAATGCTGCAACGTCACCGGAAGTCCCGCCTTATTGACGTATGTTGTGTGAACTTTGTGTGAACTGTATGAAAATAGGTTTATGGATTATGATAGGTCATGACCCTAATGATATGGTATCATGCTTTAAAAGTAATGTTGTGGGATGAACAATGTATGAAGTGTTGAGTGCTCCTGAAGTGGCGTCAATGTTGTAAGCTTGTTGTAAATAGAAAATAGTATAAAGAAACAAAGAAGTCCATGCAGACATAGGAACCTTATTGAGTGGGGAAAGTCCCTCCTTATTTCCCCAAGTTCTGTGACGTTATAACAGTAAATCGCATGTTGTAAACTATTCCAAAATAGTACAAAGAAACACAGAAGTCCATACACACATATAGGGAGCCTAATGATATGGTATCATGTGTTAAAAATCATTTTGGGGGGATGAAACTATTAACAAAAATACTGCAAAGAAACACATAGAGTGACCAGTTGTCAATCGTTAAATACCCTCAGGGAACAGTTGTGTAAAAGAGTAAAGAGCATATGTCTCTTTACATAGAGACATATGCTGAAGCAATGTGTTGAGTTGTTTATGTCCGTATCAGCATTGTTAAATCACCTCGTTAGCAACATGTCTTACTGCGGTAATAAACGTTCAATTGATGCAGGCGCATTTAAAGACGGTTTCATCTTTAAACATCAGTTTAGACTGAGTAAAGCAAAAGACAAGATGCAAGACATTTCTACCCAGGATGAGGAGCCGCAACATGGTAAGTCAATATTTATTTATTTATTTATTTATTTTTTGTTCAGTTCAGTTGAGTTCAGTTCAGATTGTTTTAAAGATTTAAACCTAACCCTCTCTCTCTCTCTCTCTCTCTCTCTCCTAAAGTGACTCCTGATGAGTTTGAAAATATAAACCTCACCCAATCTGATTACGGTACGTTTTATTTTTCACTGACACAAGTTTTTTTTAAATTACGTTTGTGTATGTTTGTCTATACAAGTAAAGTATAGTGTGATATTTACTTACAGAGTCGCTGGATCGGAGCTGTGAAACTTTTTACAACGGTAGAAGGAATCATTGCGTGTACTATGGTGCTTTGCATTTGGAAGACGTTTCTGAAGAAGAAGAGGAGAGGAACGTCTTATCCAACCGACAGATCGTTGAATCTTCTCCGGTTCCTGAACGTTTGATTCAAGTCCACAGTTACTCAAGAAATCCGAATGAAGAAAGACTATTAATCCGTGCTTTGTCAGACGAAAATATCCAAACTCTACAAACTGTGCCTGCATCCCCGACGATCCGTGCTTTGTCAGACGAAAATATCCAAACTCTACAAACTGTGCCTGCATCCCCGACGATCCGTGGTTTGTCAGACGAAAATATCCAAAGTCAGCCTGCTTCCACATCGTTGGATCCCGTTCCGGTCCTGGACGAATACGGAGGTTAGTTTTTTTTAATGTTATTATTGTTTAATGTTTCTTGTTTACATTCTGTGTATCACACACGCTGCCGCGTGTAGAGTTTAAAGGACCGGATATGATGTATGTTTCAACTTGCTCGGCAAATCTAGCGCCCCTTACGGTGCGGAGTGGTACATGCGTGCAATGTATGATTGACCGGATATGATGTATGTTTCAACTTGCTCGGCAAATCTATCGCCCCTTATGGTGCGGAGTGGTACATGCGTGCAATGTATGATTGACCGGATATGATGTCTGTTTTACAGCAGAAAGAGTTGTACAGTCTGAACCTGCTGAAACTTCTTTGTCACCTGTGAGGAGAGTTGAAGGTAATTATTTTTTATTTATTTATTTATTTTCTTGTATAGGTGTTAAATTAATGTTTTGTTCTTTTCTTTTTTTTTTTTTTCTTCAGTACAAACACGAAGGTTGGCACGGACCCTTCAACAACAACGAAGGAGGCGTGTGAGAGGCAGTCATCTCTTCAACCAACGACAGGATCGCAGGGAATCAATCATCCTTCGAGCCATTCAAGCCATTTCCATGTTAGTTCGAAAGTTGTAAGAGGTGATCGTTTTGTTAACATTATGTTTGCTTGTTTTTTATAGGGTTTATTTATTTTTTTATTTTTTATTTATTTTTAATTTTTTTATTTTAGAAAAATTAAAACATGTCAGAGCAGCGTAGTATTCCTGATGCTTCCCAACCTAAACAGTACAGTGTAATTCCGTTTCAACTACAAACAGCTATAGCAGAATTAGACCAACGTCGCCCTGAGCCACATACAGATGATGCTTCCCAAACTAATCAGTATGGTATAATCCCGGTTCAAATACAAGCGGCTGTAGAAGAGTTAGACCAATTAGATCACCCTGAGCCAGGCCCATCTAATCAGTGTGATATAATTCCGTTTCAACTACTAGATGCAGCTATAGCAGAGTTAGACCAATTAGATCACCCTGAGCCCGGCCCACCTGACCTGCATAGTATAAATCCGTTTCAACTACTAGATACAGCTATAGCAGAATTAGGAATTAGGCCAAGTATCTGTCAAAGTCAAAACCTGCAAAGTAATGAAAATGAGTCTCAACAGCAGCAACAGCAACAGCAGCAGCAACAGCAGGGAGGGTCTCAGGTAGAGTTACATTCTCAAAATCAGAACGAGTCCGTCACACAACGCAATCGTTTTAATAATCTGGAAATAAGACGCGTCTTTAACATTCCTCCCCTCGGTGATGTACCTGATATTGCTCAATTTTATCTAGAAGTGTTGCAAGACCTGACAGATTTAGCCGAGAGAGTCAGACCTGAGGTCAGACGCAATGACATCGTACAGCTAGAGATTATAGGTGAAAATGTGAGAGACCACATAGTCATTAAGTATGATGAGAGAAATGATAACATGCTACCAGCTTTTGAAAATTTGTTAGCCAGGTTGATACAATCTAACGGGTACATCGAAGGCTCGCGTCTAGAATTTATCGTTCAAGTGCTGCGAAACCCTCGAGGCGGTACAAAACGTAAACAACATAGATTGTTAGACTGCGAAATAATCAATAAGAAACGACGTCACCTCTATATAGTAAACAACCAAAACGACTCTCTCTGCTTCGCCATTAACTTGGCTCATCTCACTCATCCCAATTTTACCGACAGTCAGGCCTATGAGCACGGTAGAGAGTTGCAACGTCTGGCAGGCCTGAGCGAGCAGACGGAAGTAACCCTTAGTGACATAGGTAGATTTGAACAGATACTGAACCGTAAAATTGTAGTGTTTCACAGAAGTTCCGAGAGACAAATTCTTTCACCTCTTCAAACAGATTTTCCCAAGTCAGCTCATCCTCTGTATCTTTTCTTGTTTCAAAACCATTACTACGGGATAAAAAATGTTAAAGGTCTCTTAGGAAGTAAGCAATTTTGCGTGTTCTGTCACAGAGGTTACGAACGCCGCGAGAAACATTACTGTCGTGATTATTGCAATCTCTGCTTCGACCCTAACTGCCCTAGTCATTATTTTGAAGCAGTATTATGCACCGATTGCAACAGAACTTGCCGTACACGCGCGTGTTACTTGAAACACAAACAGCCTAGACCTAATTCGGAGCCCAGTATCTGCAGGTTGATGTACAAATGCACTGGTTGTAAACATCTAGTCTTGCGCGTCAATGCTCACGAGTGCAGAGCAGAAAAATGTAAAATATGCGGGATGGAGCTTGACGATTCTGAAATTCCCTCCGCCCAACACTTGTGTTACATGACACCTCTGGAGAAGGAAAAAGAATATACCGACTTGATATTCTTTTATGATTTTGAAACTTTTGTCAACCGTGAGGGTGTACACGTACCGTATCTGGTGTGTACAAAATCGCTCGAGGGCAAAGAGTGGCACGCTTACGGTTTAGACTGCGTGGAAAAGATGATCCGAAATTTCAGGAAGAAAGAGTATAGGGAAGCTACTTTTATAGCACACAATGCTAAAGGGTTTGACAGCTACTTGATCCTCAGTTACCTGGTGGGGGAGGGTATGACGCCCTCTATCATAACTCAAGGTAGTAAAATTATCTGCTTCACTGAAACTGACTTCCAAATAAGGTTCATCGACTCTCTGTCTTTCCTCACCATGCGTCTTAGCGCTATGCCTAAGGCTTTAGGTTTTGCGGACAAATCAAAGGGTCATTTTCCTCACAAATTCAGCTCACAGGAGCGGTTAAACTATGAGGGTCCTTACCCGCCCGCCTCAGATTATGGGGTAGAACGCATGTCGTCTGCAGAGCAGGAAAAGTTTTACAGCTGGTACAGAGAGGTCTCTCAGGGTGTCTTTAATTTTGAGAAGGAAGCTCTGTACTACTGTCAAAATGACGTTGATATTCTCCTCGAGGGGTGTCAGAAATTCAGAAATCAGTTTATCAAGGACACGAGAGTAGACCCTTTTAGCTGCGTCACCATAGCCTCAGCATGTATGAAAGTGTTTCGCACCAATTTCCTAAAAGAAAAAACTCTGGCTATACCTTTCCGCGACAACTACAGGCGTCGATCTAAAACATTTTCCAACGAGTCCATCCAGTGGTTAGAGTGGGTAGCACATTCTGAAAAAATCCATATCGAGCATGCTTTAAACAAGGGGGAAATGCAGATGGGGTCATACTTTGTCGACGGTTATGCTTTGAGAGATAGTGAGGAGTGGGTCTATGAGTATTTAGGTTGCTATTACCACGGTTGCCCTTCCTGTTTTTGTTCCGATGAAATATGTCCTCTGACAGACGCTCCATACGTGGGAACTACATGCGGCTAGTGAAGCGAGATTGCAAGAGCTTAGGGAGGTTTACGGTGTCCGTACCCGAGTGATGTGGGAGCACGAGTGGAAAGAGATGAAAAAATCTAATGAGGAGGTAAAACAGTTTATGAAGAGCTACGCTTCTCCCGAACCTCTCTCCCCTCGCTCTGCCCTTTACGGAGGTCGGACTTCAGCCGTGAGGTTACGCTACAGTACACCTGCAAATGAATCTGTGCGTTATGTAGATGTCACTTCCTTGTATCCTTACGTCAACGCCAACCGTTCTTATCCTTTACACCACCCCACTATTATCTACAAAGATTTTGACGACCCCCGAAACTACTTTGGTTTGATCAGAGCGGTCGTTCACCCACCTCGAGGGCTCTTTTTTCCCATTTTACCTTATAAAACGTCCGGAGGTAAATTAGTGTTTACCCTCTGCCGCACCTGCGCTGAAATCAATCATCAGAGCGGTCCGTGCACTCACAATGAGGAAGCTAGAGCTCTGACGGGGGTCTGGGTGACTGTCGAGTTAAACAAAGCCTTAGAGCTGGGTTACAGAGTAGGTAAAATCACAGAGGTGTGGCACTTTGAGAGTAGTAGCAGTACAGTTTTTGTCGGTTACATACATACTTTTCTAAAAGGTAAACAGGAAGCTTCAGGTTACCCTCCCGAGGCCGTCGATGATGAGAGTAGGGAGAAATACATCCGCGAATACGACGAGCATCAGGGGATTTCTTTAAACCCTGAAAATATTGAGGTCAACCCAGCCAAGAGGCAGGTAGCTAAACTGTGTCTTAACAGCTTCTGGGGTAAGTTTGCACAGAGAAACAATCTGTTACAAACCAGCCTCGTCAAAACTCCCGAGCAGTTTTTCAGTTTCGCCTTTTCCAGTCAATATGATCTCAGACACGTTTCTTTCTTACCCTCCAAACAGGCTAAAAATAAAGACGATGATGTAGCTCTGATTCAGTGGAGTTATAACGAACGCACGGTCGTCCCTCCCGGTAGGTCCACTAATGTCATTTTAGCAGCCTTCACCACCGCTTACGGCCGTCTCAAGTTATACAGCTATTTAGAAAGGTTGCAACACAATGTTCTTTATACAGATACAGACAGCGTAATCTATGTAGAGAAAGACGGAGTGGTCCCTCTAGAAATGGGTCATTATTTGGGGGATTTGACCGACGAGTTGGGGGGTGACACTATTCAGGAATTTGTCGCTGCGGGTCCCAAGAGTTATGCCTACCAGACCAGAAATCAGAAAAAAGTTGCGGTTAAAGTTAAAGGTATAACCCAGACTCGCGAGTGTTGTGAACACATTAACTTTGACAGCTTGAGAGACTTGGTGGAAGGTTACCTCGGAGGTATGAAGGAGGCGGAGCTTCAGACTCCTCAGCAGAGTATTAGAAGGGATAAAAATGGGTTTCTGCTGAAAAACGCATCATTTCAGAAAAGGTTTCGAGTGGTGTATGACAAAAGAAGACTCTTCCCTGACGGGACAACTTTACCTTTTGGTTATTAGTAATGGAGGAGGTTGAATTTGACCCTAGATGGAAGACCCCCTTTTCCTGTCTGATAGTAGGACCTAGTGGGTGCGGGAAGACATATTTTGTAAAATCTGTACTGGAAAACTGTGAACGTGTGATGAATACTGTGCCTGAAAATATTGTGTGGATTTATACTTCTTTTCAACCCATGTACTCTGAACTGCAAAAAATGAATAAAAAGATTAAATTTATCGAAGGATTGCCTGATTCTTTTGAAGATGCACGACTGTTTCCTCCCCATCAAAGTCATCTGGTCATCCTGGACGATGTCATTTTTCAAGCTTCAGATCACCCTGAAGTGGTAAAGATTTTCACACAATACAGACATCACAAAAATATGTCGGTCATGATGCTCACTCAGAATGTATTTCACAAGGGAAAATACAGCCGTACCATCAGTTTAAACAGCAATTATCTGACGTTGTTTAAAAATCCCAGAGACAAATTACAGATGAATATTCTAGCTCATCAAGTTTTCCCCTCGCAAAAAACATTTTTCATGGAAAGTTTTGAAGATGCTACCAAAGATCCTCACGGCTATTTAGTCCTCGATCTCACACCTTCCTGTCCAGATCGTTACAGAGTGAGGACGGGTATACTTCCTCAGCAACGGTACGTCATCTACCTGCCCAAGTAAATCACCATGTCGCCACGTATAAAAAGGAACGCCGTCTTACTAAAAGCTCTGTACCATGCTACGCCTCAGAAACGTAAAGATATACTCGCCCACGCCTCCCCTGACTTTCTCCAAGCTCTGTGTGAGATAGCGTTTAATCTTTTAAGGGGGAACATTCCCCTCTCTCCTTCTCAATACAAAACTCTGAAACGTCAAAAAAAGATCATCAGCCTGCTGGCCGATAAGAAAATCGCTTTAAAACGTAAACAGCTTGTTTTGAAGAAACAGACGGGTGGATTTATTTTTCCTCTGCTAGCAGCAGCCGTACCTCTACTAGGGAATATTTTAGGAGGCCTGATTCAGAGAAAATAAAAAAAAAAGAAAGATGACCAAGGTGAACAAAATGTTTCTCGTTACCCCTCGGGAGATGGACAGGCTAACCAGAACCGAGTCCTCCTCCATCAGACAGACGGCTGAAGAGGATTTAGATGACAAAATGAGAGCTGTACTCAATGAGCAAGGTTTGAGTTCCTATGAAAAAATGAAGAGGTATGAAGCTTTGCTACACAGATATCTCACTTTGATGAGACAGGGTCAGAAAGATGAACGACGGGTAACTCTGCAGCTGCAGCCTGATATTTCAACAGATATTTCAACAGATATTTCAACACAACCTGTTCAGAATGAACCTGAATCTTCGGGACCTGATGATGTGACGAGCGAGGTGATAAAAAACCTACCCTCACGAGATCGTAAAAATGCTAGCTACATTATGCAGAAATTATCAGAGGCTGGGGTAGAGTGGACCTCGAGGGGTGAATTTGTGGATAAGGGCAACGTGATCAAAGGCTCTCATATCATGGATTTATTCAAAAACCTCTCCTATACCCATAAGAAAAAACCCCAATCTCTTCCAAAAGGTTGGACAAGTTTTTTAAATACCTTAGCCAGAGTAAACATCCCCTTATCTATGCTAAATAACCGTCAAGCGCTTGAGGAATACCTGAATCTCCAAACGGGAACAGAAAGCCAATTTGAAGATGAAAAAACTACATTGTTGCCCCGTAAGAGGAGAATAGTCCTATCTCCGAAATGGAGCACCCCTGAGCCACGTAAAAAGAGAGTAGTCCTATCTCCGAAATGGATCACCCCTGAACCACGTAAAAGGAGAATACTTCTATCTCCAAAATGGTCAAAGTGGGATTGAATTGAAATTGAATGAAATTGCATCAATACTAAAGAATAAAACGTGTTTATTGATTACAAGTTTATGGTTACAGCGTTGTTTTTTAAAAATAACATGCATCATTTAAACATGCGATAACACTCTCTAAACATTTCTAACGAGCATGCCCCGTGATGAAAATTCTGTCCTCGTCGATGCCGAGTGAGGCAGCGTTGATAATGATGAGTAAAATGAGATACCATACGATCATTTTTTAAGGCGTCATTGTCATACATTTCTTTATAAGAAAATCCGCAGGCCCTATGGCAGAGATAAAAAACACAATGCTGTCCGCAAACCATCGAAAGAGGGTGTTGGAGTTGACGGTTATGGTACAGTATTTTCTCTGAACGGTTTTCCAGAAACTCCAAGATGCTGGAGGGGTAGTGTGAAAAATCAGGCGGGAATCCAAAAGAGTCAAAAAAGGTGGCGGAGCCGTCCTCTTCCAGGGTTAGAGCTAACCAGTGTTCTCCAGGCAGGTGTGAAGGGTGAGTGTTGACGATAAAGTAGGAGGGGGTTTGAAACTCGCGGGTTAGCAAGGCTAGTTGATCCGACGCCCACACCCCACAGAATGCATCTCCCAATATACGATGCAAAATGTTTTCCAACTGATGGTTATCCATTTTTTTTTTTTTTTTCTCAGTCTCAGTAATAATCCACCAACACCTGTCTTTTAGCATTGATCTCGAGAATGGAATTGTAACAGGCGTAGACGACGAGTGTGGTGGTATGGGGCAGAGGAACCCTGAACCTCATCTCCATCCTCAAATTTCCGTTGGAAATGGGAGACAGAGCATCGTTATCCTCGGTCGGTTCGAGATTGAAAGCAAACAGAGCGTAGCCCTGGTTAAATTCCCGACGATCTATACTCAGAGGTAAATCTTGAGATACCTCCCCGTGGCAGTAAACATGTTGTAAAACTCTCTGACTGAATTCCCGCGGTCAAACTGAGGTTGAAAGGCTTTAGCGGGAATCTGACGCCCATCCTGACAGAGCGCTAGATACTCTAGGTCATTGTGTTTAAAATTAAAGGGTGACAAATCCCTCCTACCCGTGAAGGCATCGTGGTGTACCATACCCAGAACCACATATTTAGGTATAGCGCCCAGAAAGAGATTCTCCAAGTTGCAGATTCTGGAATTCTTGGGGATAGAGTAGGTTTTCACTGACACGCGTGAGAGAGGGTAGAGGGCGTTTCCTTTCATCAGCGCGGCCGCGTGACCCAGCCTGACAGCCGGAGACACGGTCACTTTTTTGACAAACAGGGAGGCGGCTGTGATCTTCAGAGCAAAGTCAGAGGCTCGCGCCCCCATCAGACAGAATGAGTCGCTGTGGCGTATTAATTTAATTCTCAAATCTACCGAGTTCAGCAAAAGTTTCTCGCTAAAAAATATATCTCCATGGAGGGGACCCAGCAGGTCCACTTCTTTCGATTCGGCCGTGAATACTGCTCTCTGCATGACCCCTCGGTTAGGACCATCAATCACTATACTGTCCATAGAACCGGCACTATCTTTATAAAACAAACCGGCGCTAAATTGACTCTTTAGCGTATCTTCTGAATAATTGAGCAGAGTCTCAATCATGGCTCTGTAAGGATGAGTAGCGCTGGATTGTGAAATCAGTCTATCCCCCAGCATAACGTCGCATTGGCTGAAAATTGTATTGAGGGGATAATTGATGAGAGCCACGGCCGCGTCAGGTGGAATGTCGGTCCCGTCCCTCTCTGTAATTTTCACCCGGAGATGCAGCATAGTATCGTTTAGATCCAGATACTTTTCACCGTCTCCGGGGATAAAAAATTCTATGGGAGAGTTGTCGCTCAGAGCTGAGAGGGGTTGGCATTCTTGATATTTTTTCTCCTCTATGGATAATTGTGTCATGGGAGCGGAAAATAGATCCAATTCAGCCAGGGTGCACTCGGGTGATTTCTGATGTAAAAGAGCCATTTTTTAAATTTATGTTTTTTGTTGTTGTTGTTGTTGCTGTTTTGTCTTAGTTTAAATAGTTTAAAATATATCGGAGCTCTGCGCGGACTTCCTTCTCTTGGCCCCGTCACTCCCTACTGATTTTCTCCTTTTTTGTTTCTGGCGTTTTTTAAGGGGAGAAACTCTGTCGCCGGGTGGGCGTTTCCTCTTTCTACCGGATAAGACCATCATGCCTCCTGAACCCTCCTGATTCCCCTGCTGCGTCAGTTTCCCCGCCACACGTTTGACTGCTTCGGAGGCAATGTTGGTGGCTGCAGTTTTAAGATGAGGTTTTGCAAAGGCAAAACCGGTCTTCAGTAGA
This sequence comes from Scomber japonicus, assembly GCF_027409825.1. NCBI lineage: Eukaryota > Metazoa > Chordata > Actinopteri > Scombriformes > Scombridae > Scomber > Scomber japonicus. The sequence continues at coordinate 200,371 of NC_070583.1, read as the reverse complement.
GGAGATATAAAACGAAATAATTTTGAGAAGATAGACCCTATACCTCTACCGTACATCACCGGTGCTCCATTAAAACCGGGTAGATACCCTCCCACTTGACCTTCATAATAACTGATAAAGCGGCGTGGATCCTCTCTGAGACTTTGCATAACTGTCCTTAATGAAGAGGCAAAGAACGTTGAACGGGTTTAAAGTGGAGCTTCACGATAGTCTTTCCAAAAACAAAGTCCACGTGCTTGTTGCGGTCTGTTTTAATTTCAATGCGGATGTTTTTGATGTAATTCTTTGATACCGGTAGGTAATGCACCGTATTGTACCTGAGACTCACCACGTCTCCGAAATCACCTTTCACGTTTACGACACACAGCAGCGGTGAGTAGCTATCCCCGACCGTTTGATACTGAACAATGTCCGTGTATACAAAGAGGTTATATACCCCGCCGTTTAAATCGCAGGGGTAGGGGGGAGAACGCCCTGACAGATTCCACCATTCGTTGACTTTTAATCCTAACATATAAGCCAGAGGAGGGTAGGTTCGCAATTTATAGCGACCGTTGCCTTTAACCTCTATGCATTTAGTCACGTTGTTGAAACTAGCTTCAAAGGAGGGGTCGTACTTTTTGACCGCCGGTACAATCTGTTCCAGGAGCTCTTTAGGACGATGGTAATACCCTCCCTTACTGAATTTAACGCTGATTAAGGGTTGAGGTCCGTCTATCGTTTGGTTCAGTTCAAAATAGGAAGACTGCTCGGGTAAATTATACCAGGTACGAGGGTAGATGAATTCGCACAGACCCACCACCCAGTCACCTCTAAGTTCAATGGGCTTAGCCAAATCCACGGTGAAACAACTGCTGGTATTATCCTTAAATAATTCCTTACTAGCGTTGGCGGGTAGGGTCACGTAAAACCCCTCGCTGCCTGTATCTTCCATGGTTCACTATTTTAGTCTAAATGAAACGAAGTGAAATTTATTTTTATTTTATATACCCACCACCTCCGAGGCTTTCACCCAGCTGTTGAATTTCTCTGGCCAGTTTTTCCATCGTACAAAAACCTGTTTTTCACCTTTGACGATGCGATGTTTTAAGATTTTCTCCACTTGAAACAATTTGTCTGCTGTCATTTTCACTTTTTGCAGCTCCGCTTCATAAAACGAACCCTCGAGGGGCTCGCCGTCGTAATCTTCTAGTTTGTATACCGGGGGTGTGCGCGAAATGCAACGCGTCACAGTAAACACTTCGTCCGTGAAACTCTGTTCGTATTTTTTATCAAACACTCCTCTCACCTTGGATATTCTGACCAGATCCCCTTTCTTAAAGTTCATCTTAATTTTAGGACGAGAGGAGATTGTACCGTACAGGTTACGGAACACCTGAATGGCGTTCTCAGACGTCACCTCCCGCGGGGTCATTTTTATACTCTGGTGGTAACTGTTGTTGTAGCTATTCAACAAGTCGGGTAAAACCTCGAGGTAACGTCTGGTGTTGTGAGCCGTAAAATATTTATACATTCGCGTTTTTAAGGTGCGATTCAGTCTTTCTACGATAGAAGCTTTCAGCTCGCTAGCGGTCTTAAAATGTACGATACTGTGTTTCCGCATCAGAGCCTCAAAACTCTTGTTAAAAAATTCTTTCCCCTCATCTGTTTGTAGCTTTTCAGGTACTTGACTCTCTAGTAACACCGACTCGAAAGCCTTGACCACTTCAGACGCCGTCTTTTTCTTCAAGACGCGCGCATAGGCTTTTTTTGAAAAACAGTCAATGACGGTTAATATATATTTGATACCGTCGTTTTGATCGGCTAAGGCCTGCATGTCACACAGGTCCGCTTGAAATTGCTTTAAAGGTTTTGTGACAAACACTCTGTTTCTCTTGAAATGTATTCGGGCTGGTTTATGCAGAGTATAAGCATCCTGCTCTGATAAAAAATCTTTCACCTCGTGAACACTGACTTTTCCATCCTTTTCATTTTCAACACCCTGTCGGAGTCGTTCTACTCCTCCAAAGCTACCTGGGTGAAGCGGGTCGTAATACACTTTTTTCATCAACCGTTTCTCAGCCATCCTATCTTGTCAACTTCCTAACAGCGTCTGTTCTAAACCTCTGTGTGAGCTACCCTTTTTTTTTAAAAGAAAAAAAGAAGAGAAAAAAATCATTTCAATCATCAAATTTTTATTTGCATAAAAACTCTGAAATACATGATGTAGTAAATATACCAACAAAGGTTAGAAATACAGGATATACTAAATATACCAACAAAGGTTAGAAATACATGATGTAGTAAATATACCAACAAAGGTTAGAAATACAGGATATACTAAATATACCAACAAAAGTCAGAAACATGCTATACTAACAAACTCGGAAATACATGATTTAAAAACATTTCAAAAGATAATTAAAAATAAAAAAATAAGAAAAACAAAACAAACTCCAAACTCTAACACATTGGGCAAACCCCGGTGTAACAGTCGCTGACGCCCTGCAACAGTCCAATTTCATCAGGATCCATTTTTTCATACACAGCAGAGAGTTCTTCACAAATTCTCTTGACCGGTTTCAACTCATGTAGGACAGTCTCTGCAGCCACACGGACCGCACGATCACTCACAATGTAGCGTCTTTTAAACAACAGATGCTGAATGGCAGGAATAAAGAGAGGGGTGAAGAGGTTTTTCACGAGTTGGTAATAGTGATTCTGGAAAAAGTCATCCTCCAACACCTCCAAGCATTTGTGTTGTTTCTGGCTAGGATGATCGATCTTGCAACCATAACACCTGTCCACACGATACTTGCGGATCGTCAGGTCCAGCAGATGATAGACGGCAGATTTGATACCTTCAAAGAAGACGGAAGACAAACATCCGTCTATCATGTCCCTCTTCTCTTTCACAGCCTCCGAACAAGGAGGCTTCAAGGGGATCGTAGCATCATCATCCTCCGAACAAGCAGGCGTCGCGGGTATCATGTCATCATCCTCCGAACAGGGAGGCGTTGCAGGTATCATGTCATCATCCTCCGAACAAAGAGGCGTTGCAGGTATCATGTCATCATCCTCCGAACAGGGAGGCGTAGCGGGGATGAGGGGTGAGGGTGCCGTCTGTTGATCCATTGATCCGATGTAGCTGAATTCAGAAAAAGAGTGAGAACGAAGGAGGCTGTGTGGTCTTGAGGCTTCCATCTCAAATGCTGTCAAAGCCCTGAACCGGGCTCTTTTTAATACCAGAAGAGAGGGTGTGTCTAGGATGTGGGAGGTTCAAAGAGGCGTGGTTAGGGAATAGGAAAAGAATTTCAAAAAAGTAGCGTTTTTCTCGCCACCACAGTGTCTTTCCAACTGCGACAGTTGTGAAAAAGAGAAGTCACTTTTTCCCTTATCTCCACCATCCTAAAGAGCCATGGTGTCGCTGGTAAAACCATGCTGGTGCGGAATAAACCGCAGTCGGAATTAAATCTCTCCAAAACAAAAATGTCCACGGATCTCTTCCCTCCATCTTTGGTCGATCGCAGACTAGCTTGAGTGAACCATTTACCAGTGCTGGTGGTCGTGGAGGGCCACGTTGCTCCTAAGACGGTTTTCGTCTTTGCCAGGTTAACGTCGTTAAACTGAATACCTATCCTCGGACGTTTTTCCTGAGGAGGATTCACACTTTCACCACCCGCTCTCTTCCCCTTCTCCTTCTCATTCTCCGACTCTTCCTCATCGTCCTCCTCCTCCTCGGACTCCGTTACATCCACCAACTCTTCCTCCTCCTCCTCCTTCACGCAAGTCTCGGACCCCGTTACATCCACGTTTTCTTTATCGGAATCGTCCTCTTCACTCTCCTCTCCTCTCTTTTTTGTAATCGTCATCTTTATCAACATCTTCATCACACCCCAATCGTCCGCATTCAGTATCGTCATGGGGGTTAAAGGATCCAGACTTTCCCCTTCATCCAGCTGGTACAAACACAATTCACCCGTCTCGTACTTGAACACATACCCCCACGATCCTCTCATCCAAGGATTTAGAGGCCATTCTTCACGCAGAGTTGTTGGTGGAGGCAACTGGGTACGGCACAGATACATCGTACTTTTCTTAGGAGCGCCTGGTACCTCCACAGGGTCTTCATAGACGGTTACAGGCGTTTGACTCAGCAATGACGAGGACCATTTGTCTGCCGTTAGTGCGGTATCCTTCGTAGCAGAAAAATCGTCTTTTTCCTCCTCCAAAGGCCTTGTAACTGCTTCATACATCAGAATCGAATCCAGCGTGATCTGCTCCATGGCTACAGCGAGTACAAAAAACTGCTGCTCAATCCGCCGCTTAAAAGCGCTGGGGATTTTCCCGCGCCTCTTCTCATTGGTTGATCCCTCACCACTCCCCTCCCTCATCTCCCCCCACCCCTCCAAGAACATCAGTTGTTTTTTAAGTCAGTTTTTTACACCACATTACATATTCTTGTCTTTTCCATTTGACATCCTGTAAACGAAGCACAGCCGCTGTCTCGTTGCAACCAATTGCATTCAATGTCTGCGCGGCTACCTCCAAAGCCAGAGGTTCTGTAAAAAACGAAATCATAAACGTAGCCAGCTGGATATAATCTCTACCTTCCACCATAACTCTTCTAACATTTTCAGGACGATCGAGAAGAGCTAGCCAGAACCTGCGATAATCCTCCGTTGACAAGTCAGACAACATGTCTTATAAAACAATTCGTACGAATCGAGGAGCCATTCTTTAAGCTTGTTTTTAAAAAAAAAAAAACTCACTAAAGAAGCTTATATAAGACTAAAGGACAGATTTCCTGTTATAACGTCACAGAACTGGGGGAAATAAGGAGGGACTTTCCCCACTCATTAAGGTTCCTATGTCTGCATGGACTTCTTTGTTTCTTTATACTATTTTCTATTTACAACAAGCTTACAACATTGACGCCACTTCAGGAGCACTCAACACTTCATACATTGTTCATCCCACAACATTAGTTTTAACGCATGATACCATATCATTAGGGTCATGACCTATCATAATCCATAACCCTATTTTCATACAGTTCACACAAAGTTCACACAACATACGTCAATAAGGCGGGACTTCCGGTGACGTCGCAGCATTTCATTGGATAACATAAGGGGGCGGGGGATCAATCAATCAATCTTTATTTGTATAGCGCCAAATCACAACAAAGTTATCTCAAGGCACTTTACACATAGAGCAGGTTCTAAACCAAACTCTTCAGGTTTTAACTTTAAAGAGACCCAACATTCCCACATGAGCAACAGTGGCGAGAAAAAACTCCCTTTTAACAGGAAGAAACCTCAGGCAGAACCAGACTCAGAAGTGGGCGGACATCTGCCTCGACCGGTTGGGGTTGAGAGGAGAGAAAGGAAGGATAGAGGAGAGAGGCACAATGAAAATCAACAATGGAGCCAGATGGTCCGGGACTGGGATACGCCCACTTATGACGTGGCAGCTTCTGATTGGGACCTGTCAAAAGTTTGATGACTGGTGGATACCTACTTCTCTCTTCTCTCTCTGTCTCTCTCTCTCTCTGTCTCTCTGTGTCTCTCTCTGTCTGTCTGTCTGTGTCTCTCTCTGTCTGTCTGTCTCTCTGTGTCTCTCTGTGTCTCTCTGTGTCTCTCTCTCTGTCTCTCTCTCATTTTTTTCAATTTCAAACAGCTTTATTGGCATGAACAGAGATATGTTGTTGCCAAAGCATTTTACAAAATATTTACATACATATTATAATACAGTTCATATTCATTCAGGACAATACAATTGGATGTGTTTTTAGATATTATAGTGAGTCCCTCAGGCTGTGACAGGCAGATACATATTTAGCTGCTAGAGGAGCTGCTGTCCCTTCACCTAGCAGAACCCATACTTTTCCTTCGGGGGTTAACGTGTGAAACTTTCTCACCTTTTTAACTATTTCCCCGAAGTGGGTGTCTCTTAACAAAGAATTTTTTCTCACAGTAGAGGAGGAAGTGCATCTCTGTCTCTATCTCTCCTGTGGAGCAGTGAGCACATACACGCTCCTCTCTGGGCAGCCATGTCTGTCTGTGTCTTCCTGTTTCTATTGCTAGTTGGTGATCACTGAGCCTGTATTTGGTCAGGATCCGTCAGTGCTTCGTGTCTCTGACAGAGAGGAGATAATCAGCCAATTTATATTCTCTGTTCAGAGTTAAATAACAATTTAGTCTATTTTGAGTTTTTGTTTCATTTTCCCAATGTTGTAAATATAGATCTTTTGATTGATTGATAATGTGTTTTATTGTGTTGTGTTGTTTTGGAGTCTGATTAGTTAGTTTCACTATCAGCTGAGTGAGGGGGCTGTTTTCAGGGTTCAGCTCTTGGGTTTTAAGTGTTTTAAAATGAAGTGTGTCTTTTGGACTTGTACTTAGGTGTGTCCAGAATGTCATTGCCCGTTTCTGTATGTTCAGCAGTAATGGGAAACGTCCCAGTTCTGCTCGGCAGGCGTTATTTGGGGTTTTCCTCTGAACATTTAGAATTCTTCGACAGAATTCAGTGTGGACGGCCTCTATTGGGTGTTTATCCCATGAGCCATACTCCAGTTTACTGAGTGGACCCCAGACCTCACTTCCATATAAAGCTATTGGCAAAATTACATAATCAAATATTTTTGTCCATATTCTTGGAATGTTAATGTTGAATAATTTGGTTTTTAATGCATACATTGCCCTGCATGCATTGTCTTTGAGTGCATTTATTGCCATATTGAAATTTCCTGATGCAGATATGGTCAGACCAAGGTAAGTATAATGTTTTGTGTGTTCAATTAGCCTATTGTTTATAGTAAAATGGTATTTGTTTTCAAGACATCTGGCTTTTTTTTGAAAGATCATGATTTGGGTTTTCTTGAAGTTAACATCCAAGGCCCAGTTCTGGCAGTATTGTTCCAGGATGGTCAGGTTATGTTGAAGACCATCACTGGTTGGGGACAACAGGATCAGGTCATCTGCATAGAGCAGGTATCTAATGTCCGTGTCAAAGAGTGTGAGGCCTGGGGCTGCTGAGCGGTCCAACTGGTCTGCCAGTTCATTTATGTATAGATTGAATAATGTGGGACTTAGACAGCATCCTTGTTTTACACCACGTCCTTGAGTAAAATATTCTGTCCTTTGATTTTGAATTCTTACAGCATATTTGTTGTGTTTATATATATATTTAATTAGATCATATGTTTTACCACCTAGTCCACTTTGAAGGATTTTGAAGAAAAGTCCTTCATGCCAAATGGAATCAAAAGCTTTTTTTAAATCAATGAAACAAGCAAATATTTTCCCTCCCTTTTTTTGGTGGACATGTTTATTAATGAAGGTGTGTAAGGTGTATATATGATCAGAGGTTCTGTAATTTGGAAGAAAGCCAATTTGACATTTACTAAGTATGTCTTTTTCTTGAATAAAGGTTAGTATTCTGGAATTCAGGATACTACAGAATATTTTCCCAAGGTTGCTGCTCACACAGATCCCTCTGTAGTTATTAGGGTCTAATTTATTTCCATTCTTATAGATTGGGGTGATCAGCCCCTGGTTCCAGACATCAGGAAAGCAGCCGGTGGTCAGAACCATGTTGAACAGTTTAACAACTGCAGTTTGTAATTCGGGGGTAATGTTCTTCAGCATTTCATTTTTAATACAATCTGTGCCACAAGCTTTTTTTGATTTAAGATTTTTCAGTTTGTCTGTTAACTCTTTGTGTGTAATTGGGTAGTCTAATGGATTTTGGTTATTCTTGATAGCTGATTCAAGGTTGTCTTTGTTTTCATTTCTATTTGATTTAGATTCAGATCTTCAGGTGAGATATTTTTATAAAGGTCATTAAAATAGTTTCCCCAGATGTCTCCATCTTGTATTGCTAATTGTTGTGGCTTTGCGTTTTCTAAACTGTTCATCATGTCCCAGAACTGACCCTGATCTGCTGCATTTTCAATCTCTTGAAGTGTTTTGTTGGTGTAGTGAAATTTCTTTTGTCTAATGGTCTGTTTGTACTGTTTTAGAGTTTCAAAGTATTCTTGTTGTAGTGTTGGGTCATGTTGGTGTCTGTGTTTCTGGTTTGATAATTGTCTCAAGTGTTTTCTTATTTCTTTACATTCACTGTCAAACCACTTTTTTCAGGGGTTTTTTGTTTACTGTTTCGATGGTGGGGTTTCTATGTTTTCCCAAGCTTTGCATTTAATGCAGCTTTTTGGAAGATATGGTTCATATCTTTTGTTGCTTTATTAACACCATCAGAGTTATTTTGGTAGTGGAAATTATTGAATGAGTTAATTGCCTCTTTTATTTCATTTGAATTTAAGATTTGTATGAATTGTTCAGCACTGTTTGGAGCCCATCTGTATGGTTGATTTAAGTCGTACAGCTTATTGGGCTGTTTAACCGTATCTCTAGTGTGTTTTCTCAGGTAAATGTTAACCTGGCTGTGATCTGAAAGGGGGTTTGTGTTCTGACAGTGAAAGCACTAAATGAAGACAGGTCCATGTCTGAGATGCCATAATCAACTACACTTCTCCCAAGAGCTAAGCAGTAGGTGAAGCGCCCCAAACTGTCCCCTCTGATCCTTCCATTTAATATATACAGGCCTGAGGCTCTGCAGAGATGCACTAACTCTTTCCCATGTTTGTTTGTTGTCTTGTCAGGGTTGTTTCTCATGACTACGGGTGAGGGGGTCAGAAGTGACTGTGTGAATATGTGTTTATCTCCTGTGTGGTCAATACAGTCGGGTTCTGAACCTGTCCGTGCATTAAAGTCTCCACACAAAATTATTTTGCCTTGGGCTTGAAAATGACATATCTCTGTGTAGAGAGAGTTGTAGAACTCTTCTTCATGGTATGGTGACTCTGATGGAGGGGTGTATATTGCACATAGATATAAATCTAGCTCACAAATGCCTATGTGTTTATTAATTTTGAGCCAAATGTGATTTTTGTTTTGTTTTACAGCTGTGATGTGTTTGCTGAGATCAGTTTTGAGCCAGATTATCATTCCTCCTGAGTCTCTACCACGGTGCACTGTGCTCAGCTTAACTGAAGGCACTATGATCTCACTGTAGCCTGAGGGACACCATGTTTCTATTAAAATCAAAATATCAATATATTTTATGTTATTTAAGAAATCTATGTCTGTGGTCTTAAGACCAAAAGTACTAGAGTACAAACCCTGAATATTCCAAAAACTTATTGTGAAAGATTTCATTAAAACAAGAAAAGAGATAAATTCAACTAAAACATGAACAAAACGAAACAGATGGAAAACTAACCGGGAGTAACTAATTTTCAGTATTAATACATTTAAACCAATCTTGTTATGTGTGTGTGTGTGTGTGTGTGTGTGTGTGTGCGTGTGCGCGTGTCCGTCTGTGTCTGTGTGTGTCTGTGTGCGTGTGAGAGAGAGTGTGCGTAAGTGTTCTTTATCTAAGAGATCTCTGTATACCTCATGTTTGCAGCAGCCTGTTACACAGAGTGTGGAGCATCTCTTTGATGGCTCCTAGTTCAGTCATTGGTGTAGTGGGTGGGGGGGCAAGATTGCTAGTTATGGATGTATATGTTGCCTCTTGGTGGTGGTGGTGGGGTCTTCTGTGGCTGGTTGGGGTGAGAAGTTGGGGTGTAGGATGGGGATGAGGGGCTGCTGGTGGGCGTGGTACCGCAGGGAGGTGGGAGGTAGAGTTCCTTCGGTTTTCTTGTTGGTATCTAGATGGTCTGTAGATCCTAGGAGCAGCTGCTGAGTGGACCAGATTGTCGGGGTTGCGACCAAGTGTGACATCCTTTAGCGTTTTAGCAAATGTTCTTATCCCAGCCTTGTTCAGGTGTAGTCCATCATATAGGTCCCATGTTCCGATGTTGGTGTGGTGGGCTAGGTGGATGTTTGGTAGGCATGCACATCTCCTTGATATTTCCATGTTGATGTCATGGATGACATGTGGGGGGGTGTCTGTCCTGTGGAGAAGGGTATGAAATATTCACCCTGCTGTCTGGGAACTCCTTTGAGGCCCTCTTGGCCACCTTGGTCATGGCCTCAGCAGTGCCCTGGTGGAGGGTGTGGAGGTCATTGGTGCCTGTATGTACCACGATGTACTGAGGGCTCCCCAGTGTGTCCTGCCTAAGCAGCTCCATGGCATGGCCCGTGTTTCTGCAGCGTTTGGCTGAAGTGTTGAGGCCAGGGAAGAGGCGTTTGGCATTCAAATATTTTCCATTTGAGTCCATGAGCAGGACTACCTGGGCTTCTGGTCTGGCTGGTCTGTCAGGTTCGGGCTCTGTGTATAACAGGGGCTGGGCGGCAGGGAGGGAGTCTGTGTCAGGTGGAGAATCTCTGGGTGTTTGTGTTGGAGAGGTGGGGGTAGGCTGTGAGAGGGGGAGGCTGCCAGTGTTGGAGGGAGCTGGTGGTTTGGCAGCAGGGGAGAGGGAAGGTGGGACAGCAGGATGTGTGTCACTGGGTGGTGAACTGTGGCATCTCTTCTCCTGGAGTTGCTCTCTCATCTCCTGTAGCTCTCTGTTGAAGCTGAGGTCTCTGTTGGTAGCATCCTCCTTTATTTTCAGGGCCTGGGCTCGTAGGGTGGTGTTCTCCTCCTCCAGCTCACGCATGGCCTGTGTCAGCTGTCGGAGTCTCCTCTGTTCTGACCTGGTTCCCTGGTTCTCCTCTCTCAGCTCATCTATGGCCTCTTGGCTGCTCTGCTTCAACTGTTGGAGTTCGTGTCTCAGCTGCTGGGTGTCAGACTCAGCTAGTTTGGCCAAAGTGAACTCCTTGAACTCTGTGAAGTCCAGCTCTAGCAGGGTCAGGCTCTCTCTTAGCTGTTGAAGGAGCTTGGGGGGTGTTGGAGGTGTGGGGTCAGGTGGAATAATTGTTGGCTTCTGGTCTGATTGTACGACCTCCTCCTCCTCTTCCTGTTCTGCTGTTGTGTGTTGAGTGTTGCTGCTCATATTGGGTCGGACTCTCTCCGCCTCTGCTTTCATTGTGGGAAAATGTTCCTCAAAGGTGTTAAGACTTGCCTCATTTCCTTGTACTACGTCCACTACTTGTACTGTTTCATCCTGACATACAATTAGGCGGCCACCACGACCAATGCCTTCTTTAGAAATATATTTGTATTTGTTACAAATTATCTCCTTCCATATGTGGATGCTGTCCGTATGGGAGAGGACGTTGTTTTTTTGTCTTTTTCCCGTTGCAGAATATGAAGTCAGCAAACAGTTCTTCTCTATTTGACATCAGTGTTGTTTCTTTATGTTTTTTCTTGGCTCTAGAACTGTTACAGTTAGCAGGGTATTCTACCTCTCTGCTGTTGCTGTTAGCTTCCGTTTCCATGGTAACACACTGCCAACACTCTTTCTTAACTGCTAACTGTCAAAATCACAAAGCTAATAATTTAGTGATTTAATTATTTTAAAAAGCAGATTTGTTTCACCTCTTTCAATGTTGCAAATGAAAAGTATTGTCTTCTGCTTCTTTTCCTCTTTTCCAGCTTGTTTTGGGTTTTTTCATCCTCTTTTCTCACCTTGTCTCCAGGCGTTGTGTCAGGCTAGCAGGGTTTGTTGGTTTGCTGCTTGTTGTCTTTTCAGGTTAGAGGTGCTGGAGATCTTCTTGTTTTGGTAGTATAATGGTTATGGTTCTTGTTATTTGTTTTCCTTTTCCATCTTTGTATCCTTATGTTGCTATTCACAGGATATTAGCTTCCTCTGTTTCGTTTTTTCATCCAAAAGTTGAAGATATTTCAGGAGCTCATGATATTGCTGCTGTTTCAGTTGGAATTTCTCTCTCTGTCTCTCTCTCTCTCTCTCTCTCTGTCTCTGTCTCTCTCTCTGTCTCTCTCTCTCTCTCTCTCTCTGTCTCTCTCTCTGTCTCTCTCTCTCTCTCTCTCTCTGTGTCTCTCTCTCTCTGTCTCTCTGTGTCTCTCTCTCTCTGTCTGTCTGTCTCTCTCTCTCTCTGTCTCTCTGTGTCTCTGTGTCTCTCTGTCTCTCTCTCTGTCTCTCCCTCTCTCTCTCTCTCTCTGTCTCTCTCTCAATTCAATTCAATTCAAATTTGCTTTATTGGCATGACAGTTACACTATGTTGTCAAAGCATTAGCAATCAATAAAACAATCTCATGAAACCAAATATATACAATATACAGATAGATAAAAAATATACATACAATTATTTACCCTATGGATGTGTGCTGATCAAGTACAGTAACATAGTACAAATGACATGAAACATGAAAATAATAATAATAATATGTGTGTGTGTGTGTGTGTGGGGGGGGGGGGTAAGAGGGCATCATCAGACCATTGCAAGCTGTTGCAAAACACACATATTGGTCCCAAATGATGAAAATGTCAACGACAACAATATTAAATGATATGTGGTTCTGCTCAGCATTCGTGCACTTCTCTAGTGTTGTGGCAGAATGTCACAAATTGTGCAGCCAACCTAGTGAACTGGGGATCTTCTCCCAGAAATACCCTCAACAGATCATCGCCTGTTTTCCCCCGATATGATTGATCTGCTGCAGTTATTTTTTGTATGAACACCTCTCTCTCACTTTGGTACAGAGGGCAGGAGAGGAGAAAATGGGCCTCAGTTTCTATTTCTCCTGAAGAACAGTGTTTACATGTTCTTAGTTCTCTGGGCTTCCATTCTTTTTTATGCCAACCTTTTTCCACCTCTAGTTGATGGTCGGAGAGCCTGTACATTGCCAATGTGTGTTTTTGTTTGGGATTTTGTACGCTTATTAGATATTGTGCTGGAGAGTATTCTCTATCCAGTGAGCCATAACATTCCAATTTGTTAATGGTTTTAATTTCATTTTTCCAATTGTTAATATAATTGATTTTGTTCTCTTTGTCGATTGATATTAGGCGAGTTTTGGAGAGATTTTGGAGGTCTTCGATTTTGAGGTGGCAGGTTTCTCTGGTGTTACTCAGGGGGTCTGTCTCTGGGCAGAGGCTGTTACAGAGGAAGGCTCTGTGGTTATAGGAGTCAGGGTCAGCTTGTGCTAAGTGCACCTGAAACTTAATGGACCTTTTGATCATGTGTAGAGAGAGAGGGAAGTGTCCCAGCTCTGCTCTACATGCATGGTTTGGACAGTTTCTATGGACCTTGAGGATTTCTTTGCAGAACTGAAGATTAAATTTCTCTGTGGGTGTTGTATCCCATGAGGTGTGCCTCTGTGTCATTAGAGGGCCCCACACTTCACTTCCATACATAAGTATGGGTTTTATTATACTGTTAAATAATTTAAGCCAAATTGTAATTGGAGGATTGAATTTATATAGTGAGCTTTTGATGCTATAGTAGGCCCTGCGTGCCTTTTCTGTGAGGGAATTAATTGCTTTGTTAAAGCTTCCGGATGCAGTGATAATGATGCTGAGATAATTATATTCCATTGTATGCTGAAGTGTGGTCCCTCTTACCCTGAACACATGTTTGGATTCCTGAAGCCTGGCCTTTTTTTGGAATATCATGACTTTGGTTTTGTCAAGGTTGATATCTACGGCCCAGTTTTGACAGAACGTCTCCAGCAGAGAGAGGTTCTGCTGTAGACCATGTTCTGTTGGGGATAGTAGAACCAGGTCATCTGCATACATGAGGAATTTGATTTCTTTCCCTTGTAGATCTAATCCTGGGCTTGGGGACTGTTCAAGCAGAGTGGCCAATTTATTGATATACATATTGAACAGAGTAGGAGACAGGTTGCATCCCTGATGTACTCCCTTTCCTTGTTTGAAGAACTCTGTTCTGTTGTTTCCAATTTTAACACAGCACTGGTTGTCAGAATATTTGGATTTGATTAGATCGTATATTTTACCCCCAATTCCGTATTGGAGAAGTTGTAAAAATAGCCCGTTGTGCCAAATTGTGTCAAAAGCCTTTTTTAGATCTACAAAACATGCAAATATCTTTCCTTTGTGTTTCCTGTGAACATGGTGTTGGATGAGTGTATGAAGAGTGTATATGTGGTCAGATGTTTGGTGTTTGGGTAAAAAGCCAATTTGGCTTCTAGACAGAATATTATGTTCAGTGAGATAAGTGATTAATCTAGAGTTAAGGATGCTACAGAAGAGTTTACTCAGGTTGCTGTTAACACAGATGCCTCTGTAGTTGTTGGGGTTATACCTGTCTCCATTTTTAAATATAGGAGAAATGAGACCTTTATTCCAAACACTGGGGTAATAACCAGTGGCCAACACCAGGTTGAAGTGTTTTTGCACGGCAAGTTGGAGTTTTAAGTTACTGTGTTTCAGCATCTCTGAGTTAATGCTGTCTATACCGCAAGCTTTTCCATTTTTAAGGGTTTTGATTTTGTGTTGTATTTCTTTAATGGTGATGGGGTAGTCAAGGGCACATTGGTTGTCCTTCACTGTCCTTTCTAGTTCTTTCAGTTTGTCTATTGTTAAAATTTGGTTATGATTCAGACCATGACACTCTGGATTTTTATAGAGGTCATCAAAGTAATCTTTCCAGATTTTGCCGTTTTGAATTGGGTTGGTCTCTGTACGTGGGTTTCTGTTGATGTTTTTCCATAATTTCCAAAAGGTGTTATCATTTATGGCTTTTTCAATTTTGTTGAGGTCTCCCTCCATATAATGCATTTTTTTCACATGAAGGAGTTTTTTGTATTCTTTCAGGGCTTGGACATATTCAAGTCGTCCTGATAGGTCATTTGGGTTCCTGTGTTTTCTGTTTGACAGTTTCCTCAGGTTTTGTCTGGATACAGCACATTCTTTATCAAACCAACGCTCTTTTTGTTTCATGCTGGATTTTTTAGTTTGTGAGATTTTTAATTTAGATTCTTTTGCCAAATGAATAAATATTGTGTTTAACTGTTGTGTGGCCAGATTTATGTTTTCTCTTTCAGGCTGATACTGGGTGTTGAGAAAAGTATCCAGCATGTTGTGAATTTGAGCAGAGTCTAGCGCAGCGGTATAGGCAGCGGTGCTCTCTTCTGACCACTTGTATCTCCTTGGTAAAGGAAATAGCCTTGTCTCAGGATTTTGATTCATGGTGGTTGGTAATGCCTTTTTCAGAAATAAGGTTATCTGGCTATGGTCTGAGAAGGGCTGTAGTGGTGATACAGGGTTAGGGTTAGGGTTAGGGAATGCATTTATATATTGTGGTTCAATGTCAGTAATGGCATAATCTACAACACTGCTACCTAACACAGAGCATTGTGTGAGTCTGCCCAGAGAGTCTCCTCTGATTCTGCCATTAACAATGTACAGACCCAAACCTTTACACATTTGTAGTACTTGTTTGCCAGTTGCATTAACCGTGTTATCATAGCTTTGTCTTTGTGTATTTATGCAGGTCTGGTACAAAGGGGGATATTTGAAAATATGTTTGTTTCCTTCGTATTTAATGAAGTCTGGTTCTCTACCAGTTCTGGCATTAAGGTCACCACATATTAAGATTGATCCTAAACTTTGGTAAAAGGAAATTTCCTTCTGGAGTTCCTCAAAAACCTCCTCTGCATAATAGGGGGAGTTTGAGGGTGGGATATATATTGCGCATAGATAGACATCGCTGTTGTTTTCTAGAATATTTGAGTGAATTATAATCCAAATGTGATTTGTACCTTTTTTAACTGGTGAGATGTAATCTTTATATTCCCCTTTGTACCATATGAGTAAACCACCTGTTCTATATAATCGTTTGGACAGTTAGATTGATTTTGGTTTTGATTCCAAGTTTCATTCAATATCATTATATCTATATTTCTAATATTATTCAGAAAGTCAGGAT
Organism: Scomber japonicus; assembly: GCF_027409825.1. Taxonomy (NCBI): domain Eukaryota; kingdom Metazoa; phylum Chordata; class Actinopteri; order Scombriformes; family Scombridae; genus Scomber; species Scomber japonicus. The sequence continues at coordinate 184,649 of NC_070583.1, read as the reverse complement.
TTGTTGATTTCAAACCAAAAACTGAAGAGCATATGCCCTGAATGTTCCAGCTACTTACTGAAAAAGATGCTATTTTCTTTACCTTAACAGAATCGTGTACCACTTGAAAAAAAAAAATCCGATTTACAAGCAAAAATAAATGTAATGTGATAAAAAAAAAATAAAAAATAAAAAAAATAAAAATAAAAATAAAAAGTATAGCATTCTATTCGCAATTTAGTAATTTAGTATAGAGTAGTGTTGCAATGTCTCTTATCTGTTTTAGACTCAGTTCAGTGGCTGAGGTGGTGAGTCTGGCGGCTGCAGCCTCGTAACTGCTTCTCTGAGCTGGAGACTGGATCTGAGACTGGGCTGGTTGCTGCTGCCGCTGCTGCTGCCAACTGGCATAGTTTGGTGCAGTTGGGTGATGGTCTTGAGGGGGTGGGGCTGAGGTGTATAGCAGTGGGGTGGTGCTGGGTCCATGAAGAGGTGGGGGTAGAGGGGGGAAGTAATGTGGTACTGTGGGATGATGGTCCTGAACAGGTGGGGCTGAGGTGTACAGTGGCGGGGTGGTGCTGGGTTTCTAAAGAGGTGGGGTTGAGGCAGGTCTGAATCTCTGTGAAGAGCTCTGGCCATTGTTGGTGGTGTCTCTAGTGTGCTGGGACCTTCTGTGGAGGTTCTGGTGGTTGGGTGTGCTCTTGTTGGAGATGTGAGATGTTGATCTGGTGCGGTCGAGAGCTGTGTCTTTAATGTCTTTGATGAACAGCCGCACGCCGCTCTGGTTTAGATGCAGCCTATCATACAGGTGCTGGTCGAGGATCTCTGCATGATGTGCCATATGAACATTTGGTATTTCCGTGCAGGCTTTGGATATATCAGCATTAATTTTGTTGATCTCATGCTGAGGGACATCTCTTCTGGGTAACAGGGTGGATATGGTTACCCTGGCTGTGGGGGCTACTGAAGTTGCTTTCTCTGCCACCTGTCGCAGTGAGTGAGTTATATCCTTTTTGTGTGTGAGGTCATTAGTCCCTGTGTGAATCAGGATGTGTTTCACACCTTGGAGGTCTGTAGTGGCCAGCTTCTTTATAGCCTCTGAGGTGGTGGGACTCCAAATCATCTTGGATCTTCTGCCTGGGAAGAGACGTTTCATATTGACGTACTTTCCATTGGAATCACACAGAAATATTATTTCTGTGTGATTTTGTGATGCAGGTTCTGATCTCCTTCTCTGGGACCCCTGGTCTGTGGTGCTCAGAGGGAAGAGGGGAGGAGACATTTGGGGGCGAGAGGCTGAAGATGTTGAAGATGTCTGGGTGGCAGACTCGGTCTCCTGTTGCAGGGGCTGCTGGATCTCCTGATCCAGGGGCTGCTGGGTCCCCTGTTGCAGTGGCTGTTGCATCTCCTGATTCATGGGCTGCTGGGCCTCCTGTTGCAGGGGCTGCTGGGTCTCCTGATCCAGGGGATGTTGGGTCTCCTGATCCAGAGGCTGCTGGGTCTCCTGTTGCAGGGGCTGCTGGGTCTCCTGATCCAGCCGTGTTGAGCTGGAGTGGTGGGTCCATGCTAGCTCCTCTATCCTTCTTTTGAGTGTTTCTCTCAGTGAACGGTTGTCTTCTTCCAGTTCTCGAACAGCTTGCTGGAGTTCATCTATTTGGTGTCTCTGTTGTTGAACAGTGGAGTACACCTCCTTCACTCCTAAATGGCTATCATAAGACCTCTGAAGATCACTCAGTGTCTTCTCTCTGAATTCTATGAACTCTCTCTCGAGTATTGAGATACCTTCTTTCAGGACTCTGAGATTGCTGGAGAGTTTGGATGCTTCAGAGTATGGTGTAGGTGGATGTCTGCTGAAGATGGGCGACCTGGTCTGGAGCTCTTGTGGATGAGGGGAAGAGATTTTTGATGTTGCCACAGTTTTCAGTGTTGGGAAGCTGTTCTCAAAGTTGTCTAAACTGTTCTCAGATCCCTGGATCATAATTGTTCCATTATGGTATATGTTCACAGTTAAAATGGGACTTGAGTGGTCTGCATCTTCGTAGGTAGTAATCTGTCTACCTTTACTTATCCCATTCTTCTTAATGTGAATAAACTGTTCACATATTGCTGTGTGCCAATGTTCAGGATGGTGAGTGAAGAACAGTAGGTTGCATTTTATCTTGTGGTTGTTCTTCTTGCTGAAGTCTGCTACCAGTGTTTCTGGATTGGCCCGTAGCATATTCATTTTGAAGTCTTTCTTCTGCTGTGCTGTAGTGACTTTCGCGGGGTATTGTATTTCACAGCCAGTGATTTGTTCCTGTTGTCTTTGTGTTGCTACAGTTGAAGTGTCTGTAGATATATTCAGTTGCTGCTGCTCAGCTGTTTCTTCACAGTGTTCCATTATCATGGAGGGTTTCAACTGACAGTTGGTTCACTGTTTTCTCAGCAGTTATCTTGACAGAGATACCTTATTTCCCAGTTTTGGTCCTGGTGTTGTTCCCAAAACGTTGCCAGTCCAGTTGTGATAGGAAAATCTTTTCTTTTGAGGTTTTCCTCGCTGTAGATTTTCTTCAAACCTTTGTTGTTGTTGCTAGTTGTTGTTAGTTGTTGTTAGTTGTTGCTAGCCAACTGTCAGATGCACAGCAACAAAGTTCTTTTCCTCCAGCTAGCCAGGTAGCAACTTCTTTTGGTTAAAAAAAAACTATGTAAAAATTGTAGAAAAGTCTGGTTTTCTTCTAAAAGTGGTTAAGTGTGCCTTCCAACCACTTGATGTTTGTAAATTTGCTTTGTAAATCAGATATTTTAAAGTGAAAACCCGATAAAAAGTGAAAAATTTCAGGAGCTCATATCTTTTTCCTCATACTCACAGAATTCCGGAATTCTCTCTCTCTCTGTCTCTTTGTGTCTCTCTCTGTCTCTTTGTGTATCTCTCTCTCTCTCTGTCTCTCTCTCTCTCTCTGTCTCTCTCTCTCTCTGTCTCTCTCTCTCTCAATTCAATTCAATTCAATGGGGCTTTATTGCCATGGGAAACATATGTTTACATTGCCAAAGCAAAAAACAGCAGATAAACATCTACAGAGAAAATACAGGAAAATAAAAATAACAATAATAATAATAATAATGATAACAATAATAATAACAATAATTATTATAATTAAATTATGAACAAAATTTCATTGTACAAAGGCATTAAGAAAAAGAAAATATGTACAAAGTAAAGTAAATAACTTAGAGGGTTAGGGTTAGGATTAGGGACTGTCCAGCAGGAGGACATGGTCTAGGTCTGTCCTTCCTGCCTGCTGGACGTCCTTCTGTGGTCACAGCAGTTTACAAATTTTGCTGCTATGTTGGCACATTGCTGTACTTCACCCAGCAGGTATGGAAGCTTTTTGATATTGCTTAAGGTTTCAAATTGTTGGTGGGTGTTGGTGATCTGTGGGAAGTACGCGTCTCTGATGTCTTGGTACAATTGGCAGGTAGTTAGAAAGTGCAGCTCGGTCTCCACCTGGTGTTGTGTGCAGTGGGTGCATAGTCTGTCTTCTCTGGAGAGCCAGGTCTGTCTGTGACGGCCTTTCTCGATGGCGAGGCTGTGCTCACTGAGTCTGTACACAGTCAACGACTTCCTGAGCTTGGGATCGGTCACGGTGCTCAGGTATTCTGCCACTGTGTATTTTCGATTTAGGGCCAAATAACATTCCAATTTGCTTTGGTTTCTGGTTGATTCTTCCCAGTGTGTCAGATAGTTTTCTTTTTGTTTTCTTATAATTTGGTTTAGTCTGATGGGATTTCTGTTTGGTTGTTCTGCTGGTGTTTGTTGACGGAGTCCCAGAACCAGTTGGCTGAGGGGGCATCTCTCTACAGTCTCTCTGTGGGTCAGGGCTTTTTTATGGAGCGTACTTTGATCACTTTCATTAAGGTGATCATAAAATTTAATTGCTCTCTTTTGAATTTTGATAATTAGTGGGTATCGTCCTAATTCTGCTCTGCATGCATTGTTCGGTGTTTTGCGTTGGACACGGAGGATGGATTTGCAGAATTCTGCATGCAGAGTCTCAATTTGGTGTTTATCCCATTTTGTAAAATCTTGGTTGGCAGGTGGACCCCAGACCTCGCAACCATAAAGAGAAATGGGTTCTATAACGCTGTCCAATATTTTGAGCCAGATCTGAATTGGGATGTCTAATTTGATGTTCTTTTTGATGGCGTAAAAAGCCCGTCTCGCCTTGTCTCTCAGGTCGTTCACAGCTTTGTTGAATTTACCTGTGGTGCTGATGTTTAGGCCGAGGTAGGTGTAATTTTTTGTATGTTCTAATGATGTCTTGTCAAGGAAGAATTTGTATTTGTGGTGGTGGAGGCTGGGTCCTTTTTCGAATATCATAATTTTTGTCTTGGTCAGATTCACTGTTAAGGCCCAGGTTTGGGAGAAGTTGTGCAGAAGATCAAGGTGTTGTTGTAATCCTTCTTTGGTCGGAGACAGCAACACCAAGTCATCTGCGAACAGTAGGCATTTAATTTCTGTGTCTACAAGAGTGATGCCAGCTGCTACAGACTGCTCTAGTGACTTTGCCAATTCATTAATATATTTGTTGAAGAGGATTAGGCTCAGACTGCATCCCTGTCTAACCCCTCGGCTCTGGGGGAAGAAGTCCGTGTGTTTTTTGCCGATCTTAATGGCGCACTTGTTGTTTGTGTACATTGACTTTATGATGTCATATGTTTTTCCTCCAACCCCACTTTCCAAAAGTTTGTACAGCAGACCCTTGTGCCAAATAGAATCGAATGCCTTTTTGAAATCAACAAAACAGGAGAATAATTTGCCTTTATTTGTGTTTATTTGGTGGTCAATCAGGGTGCTGAGGGTAAAAATATGGTCTGTTGTGCGATAATTTGGTAGGAAGCCAATTTGGGATTTGCTCAGGACATTATTCTCAGTGAGGAAATGAAGGAGTCTGTGGTTCATGATCATACAGAGGATTTTCCCAAAGTTGCTGTTAACACACGCTCTCTGTCTCTCTCTCTCTCTCTCTCTCTCTCTCTCTCTCTCTGTCTGTCTCTGTCTCTGTCTCTCTCTCTGTCTCTCTGTCTCTCTGTGTCTCTTTCTCTCTGTCTGTCTGTCTCTCTGTCTCTCTGTGTCTCTCTGTCTCTCTCTCTGTCTCTCTCTCTCTCTCTCTGTCTCTCTCTCTGTCTCTCTCTCTGTCTCTGTCTCTCTCTCTGTCTCTCTCTCTCTCTCTCTCTCTCTCAGTGCATGCTGGGAGTGTGTGTGTGGAGTGAGGTGCGTGAGTGAGTGCTTGGAGCGATTTAATTTCGTTTCTTTCTGATATATCTTATTGTTTATGGGTTATTTGTTTGCACAGTTTATTAATCACAGGTTTATTTGGGTTTAGTTTAAGGGTTTTTGTTTCTTTTTGATTTCCCCGTACCGGCGTTTTGCCGGTGACGTGGCCTTAACCATGGCCAGCGGGGATTTTAAATCTTTATCCCGTAAGCATGGGATAAAGATCTCAACCACTTTCCCCTGCAGCGTGGAGGAAATCGGCCTCGCTGTGGGGGATAAGGTCGGACACGTCAGCATAAAGTCGATCGCTCGGATGAACAGTGCCGTGGTGATCTTCCTGGATCGGGTGGAAAAGGTAAACCAGCTCGTCGAGACAGGAATCACCGTTAAAGACACCTTTATACAGGTGCTGCCTTTGTCGCAGCCAGCGACAAAGGTGGTCCTGTCCAATGTCCCCCCCTTCATTTCCGATGAGTTTCTCAGCAGAGAGCTGTCCAGACATGGGAAGATAGTGTCACCTATCCGTAAGATCCTGTCTGGATGTAAGTCTCCTTTGCTGAAACACGTAGTGTCTCATAGAAGACAGCTCTATATGATACTGAACAAGAGGGATGAGGAGCTTAACCTCCGATTCCTAATAAAAGTAGATGATTATGAGTACGTGATTTTTGCTTCATCTTCTGTGATGAAGTGCTTCGGTTGTGGAGGGGAGGGACATACGGTGAAATCCTGTCCGGCGAGTGGTGGACCGGCTGCGCCCGGTCCGGGGGGATCCGCGGCCGCTGGAGCGGCGGCTCCTGCGGCTCCGCCGGCGCAGGTGGGGGGATCCGCGGCCGCTGGGGCGGCTCCTGCGGCTCCCAGCTGCGGGAGAGCCTTTGGGGCTTCCTCCTACGGGGGAGTCGTCGCCTCATCCGAGCGGTCGATTACAGAGGGGAGAGCTGCTGACGTGTCCGACCAAGAGCACAGGGTGAGTATCACAGATGCACCAGGTGACAGTGTGAGTGAGGTGAGTGTGAGGAGTGTAGATGGTATGAATGAGACAAGGCAGAAGGAGGGTGGAGGAAGGGACATAGCGATGGAGATGAATGCAAGTGGTGTGGATGAGCAGGGGAAGGAAGGTGGTGTGGGTGACATGAATGAGCAGGTGAAGGAGAAGGCCAGTGAGGAGGAAGGGATGGCGGGTGGAGAAAAAGAAATTGAAAAGTGTGCAGGAGGCAGTGGAGGGCAGGAGGACAAGGGAAGCAACAGTAAACTATGGAGTGAACAAGTGGAGGAGGAAGTAGAAACGGCGGTTAAACAAAAAGCAACAAAAAGGAGAAGAAAGGCCAGAATAACTGAAGCAAAAAGCAGTAAAGTAACGGAAGAAAAACAAACCAGAAACAGTTCAGACAGTGAGAGCGACGAGGGCTCAGATTATAGCGATTTTCCAATTATTAGCAACAGCCAAGAAAAGAAACTTTACAGTCCAGAAACAATTAAAACGTTTTTGCAACAAACAAAAAACCAGCGTGGTGTCAAATTAGAGGATCACTTTTCAGACATTGGTATTTTATATCTATCAGCTAAAGCCTGCATGAGCAAGAGAGAAGAGGCTGGAATTACAGATCAAGAGGGTCATAGATTAAAAAAACTGGTACAGAAAGCAAAAAAATAAATAAATGATGATGGGAAAGGTAGCTATGTTGGTTTTATTTAATTTATTTGTTTTTATCCTGGTTTTTAACATCTTAACTATCATGGATGTTCTTAAACTAGGTGTTTTAAATGTAAATGGTGCAAGAGATGCAAGGAAACGAGCTTTTATCTTTGACACAGTTTTAGAGAAAAAAATAGATGTGTTGTTTTTACAAGAAACCCACAGTGATTTTAAAAATGAAACTGAGTGGAAGAGGGAGTGGGGAGGGGAGGTGGTTTTAAGCCACCACACAACTGTTAGTGGAGGAGTGGATTTTATTTTCTCTAAAGCTTTTAAACCTAACTCCCTGGAGGTCCAACATATCATTGATGGAAGGTTGCTGTTGATCAAAGCTCAGTTCGACCATTTTAAAGCTGTTTTTATCAACATTTATGCCCCAACAGTCGGTGCAGAGAGGAAGCAGTTTTTATCCAAAGTGAATGATGTTTTAAACGGGTGTGCTGCGGAGGATTTTTTATTCTTGGGTGGGGATTTTAACTGTACGGAAGACGCGATTTTAGATCGCAACCATGCAGAGCCTCATCCAGCCTCTCAGCGCGTCTTAAAGAAGCTGGTCCTCTCTCATGGCCTGGTGGATGTGTGGAGAAGGATGCACCCAGACTCCAGACAGTATACCTGGTCCCACTTCAGAGAGAGTAGGGTCTCCTTAGCCAGGCTAGATCGTATTTATTGTTTTAAACATCATTTTAATGTTATTAAAGAGAGTAGGATTGTGCCAGTTGTTTTTAGTGATCATTCTTTGCTTTTATGTAAAGTTTTTATCAGGAATTTTAGACCTAAACGCGCTTATTGGCATTTTAATTCTGTTTTAGTACATGATAGGAGTTTTAGGGAGGTTTTAGAGTATTTCTGGGGTGTTTTTAGACAGAGGAAGGGTGATTTTAGTAGTCTTAGGCAGTGGTGGGACCATGGTAAGACTCAAATCAAACTCCTGTGTCAGCAACACACTCTCAATGTCTCCCGAGACATCACCAGATCTATGAGGGATCTAGAGACTGATATAGTGGAGCTTGAGTCCACAGGAAATCGAGGCTGTATTGAAAGCTTCAAAGTAAAAAAAATGGCTCTAGCCAACCTGTTAGAAGTACAGGGCGCACTGGTCAGGTCCCGGTTCCAGACCATCAGGGACATGGATGCACCTTCTGCATTCTTCTTCAGCCTGGAGAAAAAGAATGGGCAGAGGAAGGTAATCCACACACTGCTTTCTGACACGGGGCAGGAGATCGTGGAACCAAGCCAGATACGAAAAAGAGCTGTAGAGTTCTACACAGAACTCTACAAGAGTGAATATAAAGAAGAGCTGATGCTCATGGAGGGGTTCTGTAATGGACTGCCTCAGGTCTCCAATGAGACCAATTCACAGCTCGCTGGCCCTCTGCAGATGACAGAGCTCCTCTCTGCGGTGCAAAAAATGCAGGGCCAGCGAGCCCCTGGCATTGATGGACTCACGGCTGAGTTTTACAGGGCATATTGGGACATCCTGGGACAAGATGTCCTAGATGTTTTTAACTCGTGTCTGGCCTCTGGTTCCATGCCAGTGTCCTGCAGAAGAGCAGTGCTCACCCTGCTCCCAAAAACCTGTCTCTCTCTCTCTCTCTGTCTCTCTCTCTCTCTCTCTCTCTCTGTTTCCGGTGAGTGTGAGCGTGAGTGGTGGTGGACGTGAGATTGGCTTGGTTTGAAGTGGTGGTTTTTCTGGTTTATCTACTGTTTCTACAACTGTCTTAATGCATTAATCAGGTAAGATTTCATTTATTACTTCAGTTTCAAGGTGTAGTTGAGTGAGTGAGTTTTTCCGGGTAGTTTTCGGGAGGAATGGCGTCCTCGGGGACGCCTCCTCCGTCTATCCGGCAGGGAGTACGCATAGTCCCGCCGGATGGCTCAGTGAATGTGGAGGAGGTGTTGCTGGCTGTAGAAGACCAGGTAGGCCTTGAAAAGCTTTCTTACGCATCACGGATGAATAAAGCTGTGGTTGTGTTTTTGAAAGACGAGCCTCACGTACATCAGCTGATTGAGAGAGGGGTGGTGATAAGGGATGTGTTTGTGCAGGTGTCCCCGCTGTCAGTGCCATCAACGCGGATCACCGTATCCGGTGTTCCGCCGTTCATCCCAAACTCATTGATAGAAAATGAGCTACGTAGGTTTGGTAAACTGGCCAGCGGGTTTAGGACAGTGAGTTTGGGGTGTAAGGACCCTAAACTGAGACACGTCCAGTCACTAAGGCGCCAGGTGTTCATGTTTCTGGACTCGCCCTCACAGACGCTGGAGGTGTCCTTCAGACTGAAGCATGGAAACGGAGCATACATGGTATATGCCAGCTCCGGCCATATGAAATGTTTTGAGTGTGGGGATGTGGGGCACAAACGATCTGCATGTCCGCACAAACAGCAGGCAGACTCCCACTCGGAGGACACAGCTGGCAGCTCCGCGGGTCCGGGGCCCGGCGCCCGGCGCCCGGCGCTGCAGGTCCCGCTACCGCCGGGTCCGCGGAGGAATCCGCGTCCGGTGCTGCGGGTCCCGCTGCCGCCGGGTTCGCGGGTCCGGGGCACGGTGTTCCGGGTCCCGCTGCCGCCAGGTCCGCGGAGGAATCCGCGCCCGGTGCTGCGGGTTCTGAGCCCGGTGTGGAGACTGCTGTAGCGGGGTGTAGTGGTGTGACAGGTGTAAGTGGTGGTGAGGGAGAGGAACAGGGTCAACTGGAGAAGCAGCAGGTTTCTGTGAGTGAGTCACAGCAGGGAGAAACCTCTGAGATCAGAGCTCCCACCAGTATTAAAGGACAGGGTGAGATCTGCAGCCAGATCTCAGGTCAAGGGGAGGAGATGGACTATGAGTCTGACACAGCATCAATCAGTGAAGCCTCAATCAAAAACTCTGATCTCTATTCACATTAATGAGTTTCTGGATGAAACATTCAACAAGTCAGTAAAAGTCAGTGATTATTTTGGAGACACAGACAAATTCATTCAATCTGTCAGCATGTTAAAAAAACTGGTAGGCCATGACCTCCTGGACGAAAAGAGACGTTTCCGTCTCAATAAACACCTAGCTCTCCTGAGGAAAGGAAAGAAAGGTAAGACAGGTAAAATAGGTAAAAAAATCTAGGAAATAAAATGATAATGCATAATCACAGGGTGAGTTCATCTCTTCGCTGCTCTCTGCTGGTCTCAGCCTGTCTGTTTCTCTTTTCTCTTTCTATATTTATGCAGAGCCTGAAAATAGGGTCCTTAAATATTAATGGTGGGAGGGACAGACATAAGAGGGCATTAATATCTGAGGTTGCAACTCAGAAAAAGCTTGATGTGTTATTCCTACAGGAAACACATACCATTCAAACAGATGACACTGACTGGGGCTTATGGTGGGGGGGGGGTCTTGTTTCCTGAGCCATGGCTCTAATCTGAGTGCAGGTGTAGCCATCCTGTTTTCTCAGCACCTTATATTATCACAGGTTGTAGTCACTGATGTAGAGCAGGGCAGGATACAAGTGGTCAAGGCAACAATCAGAGAAACACCATTTGTGTTTGTTAATGTATATGCTTACACCTCTGCTGTCGACCGTATTAGCCTGTTTCACAAACTTAATGACACACTGAAACAGTTTAGTGGCAGTTCGGTAGTAGTGGTGGGAGGAGACTGGAACTGCACTACTAATTACACAGAGGACAGGAATGCAGGAGAGCCTCATCCACCATCAGCATCTCTGCTATCCAAAATAATTGTGGAAAATGATCTGGTTGATGTTTGGAGGAAACTCCATCCAACCAGCAGGCAGTACACTTGGGTGAAGGTCACAGAGGGCAGGGTTAGTGTAGCCAGACTGGACAGGCTCTACATCAACACAACATGCAACAACAAAGTCACTGAAGCTGTCATAACACCTGTTGGGTTTTCAGATCATCATTTAGTGACTGTTAATTTTTCTTTAATGGTGCATCCCCAGAAATCTCCATACTGGCACTTTAACACAAGACTCATCTATGATGAGGCCTTCTGTCAGTCTTTCTCAGTTTTTTGGACTCAATGGAGACTCAGAAAAACACACTTTAAAAACTTAAGTCAATGGTGGGATGTGGGGAAAACACGAATCAGAATATTCTGTCAACAATACACATCACACACAAGAGCAATAGAAAGGGATCATTTTGAACTGCTAGAGAGAGAGCTCAGCTTACTGGAGGATGGCATCATAAGTGGGTTAGATCACAACAATACAACCTGGGAGAAAAGGAAGACAGCGCTGAGTAGGTTTCTGTATGAAAAAGCTAAAGGTGCTTTAATTAAGTCCCGAATCTCAGGAATTAAGGACATAGATGCACCTACTCGTTTTTTCTTTAAGTTGGAAAGGAAGGTCAGGGAGCAGAACCAGATGATACACCTCAAGCGTGAGAACGGGTCTGTGACCACTGACCCGTCAGAAATGAGGAGGCTGGCCACAGATTTCTACACCAGACTGTTTAGCGCTGACCTCTGTGACTCTGGCTGCATGGAGGAGATACTGGAGGGGCTGCCTCGGGTAGAAGAGGCACATGCGACCTTACTTGGGTCCCCTATCTCACACAAGGAGATGTCTGAAGCGGTGCAGCAGCTCAGCTGTGGTCGTGCTCCGGGCATGGACGGCCTTCCCACAGAGTTTTACAGGAAGTTCTGGAACTTACTGGGTGGAGACTTAATCGAAGTCTTTAGAGAATGCTTGGAATCTGGGATGTTACCAGTGAGCTGCACGAGGGCTGTCCTGACTTTGCTGCCGAAGAAAGGGGATCTGGGCCTCCTGAAGAACTGGAGACCAGTTTCTCTTCTATGCACAGACTACAAAATCTTGGCAAAGTGCTTGGCAAACAGACTAAAAGACTATATAGACATGGTTGTACATGCCAGCCAGACATACTGTATCCCTGGAAGGACAATCATGGATAATTTGTTCTTACTCAGAGACATTATCGATCTCTCACAAGTTCAGGATGTGGGTTTGTTGTCACTGGATCTGGAGAAAGCCTTTGATCGAGTTGATCATCAATATTTGTTTTCAACACTTAGAGCATTTGGATTTGGGGACACTTTTGTTTCATGGATTAAGTTGCTGTATTCACAGGCCACAGTACTGTTAAAGGTGGGGGGGGGGGGACTCAGTAGACCGGTCTCTGTTCAGAGAGGGATCAGGCAGGGATGTCCCCTATCTGGGATGCTGTATGCACTGGCTATTGAGTCTCTTTTACAGAAGCTCAGGCAGAGTCTCTCTGGAGTTAAGTTCACAGACACCATAACAAACACAGTCAGTGTAGCAGCATATGCAGACGACATCACAGTTCTAATAAAATGCCAGGATGATATTCAGACCATTCAACAGACACTACACTTATATGAACAGGCTTCTTCTGCGAGGGTTAACTGGGGAAAATGTGAAGGGCTTCTACTGGGGGAGTGGAGAGGCAAAGAGCAGCCAGTTTTACCAGCAGGGCTGCAGTGGAGCACAGAGGGGATGAAGGTGTTAGGGGTGTTTCTGGGGAATGACAACTTTCAAAGGAAAAACTGGGAGGGCTTAGTTGAGAAAGTTAGTGCCCGATTGTCTCGATGGACATGGGTCCAGCCCCAGTTGTCCTACAGGGGGAAGACTTTGGTTGTCAACAATCTGGTTGCGTCCATGCTCTGGCACCGTGTCACGGTTGTTGTCCCTCCAGACACCTTCATCACAGCGATCCAGAAGAGACTGGTAGACTTCTTCTGGGGTGGCTACCACTGGGTTAGAGCGCCGGTGCTGTTTCTGCCCATGGCAGAGGGGGGTCACGGACTGATTGACCTCAGAAGTCGGATAACAGCGTTCCGGCTTCAAACTGCGCAGCGACTGCTATACAGGACACAACAACCCTGGACCGACACAGCATCTGTGTTGCTGAGGAGAGTGCAGAACTTAGGTTATGACAAGCACTTGTTTCTGCTGGATTTGGATGGTGTGGACACAGCTCGGACTTCTCAGTTTTACCAGGCAGTTCTGCGGGCCTGGAGAACAGTGTTCAGCATGAGAAGAGACTGCTCTCAGCTGTACAAAACTGCTGAGGAAGAACCATTGTTCCACAACCCAGTCCTAAAGAGCAGGATTCTGGAGTCGGTCAGTATGCAGAAGATCCTTACATCAGCTGGGCTGATGAAGCTGGCAGCGCTGAGGTCAGCGGGCCAGTGGAAGACTGCGGCCAGGCTGTGCCAAGACACCGGGGTTACATCTCTGCGTCTCATGGACAAACTGGTGGAGGAGGTGAGGAACGGGCTTCCTGGTTTCTTCAGGAGAGCATTGGGAGCAGAGTCCGCAGAAGATCTCCCACCCATCTTTCCAGATTTGTCCATTCGTGCTGCAGTGGAGGAGCAGGAGGAAGCAGACGGGGCGCTCTGTTCGTTCAAAACACCATTACTCTCAAACTTCACTGAAGCATCTAAAAAGACCTTGTATGCTGTGGCTGTGAAGGTGCTGAACAGAGCGCTGCTGGCCGGTGTCAGGGAGTCAAGGTGGCTGGATGTGTTGGCGCCAGGTTCATCCCCCAGAGGTAGCTGGAGGTCCCTGTACAAACCTCCCATAGAGAAACGCAGTGCGGATCTCCAGTGGAGGGTTGTGCATGGGGCCGTGGCCACAAACAGACATGTGGCACATATAGATGATAGAGCAGGAAGTCAGTGTGAGTTTTGTCAGGCTGAGGAAACTTTACAGCATCTCTGGCTCAGATGTCCCAGACTAGCTCCTCTCTTCTCTTTGTTAAGACAGTGGGTGGGAGGGTTAGGACTTCTTTTTGAAGAGGAACTGTTTATTTTTGGTCCCAGATATTCTGCAGCAAAACGCAGGACTGTTTGTCTAGTTAATTTTTTGTTGGGCCAAGCAAAGCTGAGCATCTGGCTCACTAGGAGGAATAAGATGAAGGAGACAGGATCTTTGGATGTTGAACCGATGTTCAGAGGTCTGGTGGCTGCACGTATTAGGATAGAGTTTGCCTATTATAAGATGGTGTCAGACTTAAAAGAGTTTATTTCTATTTGGGGAGGTGGAGATGTTTTATGTCATGTAGTTGATGAATTGCTTAATCTGAGTTTCTCAAGGAAAAAAGTTTTTATTTATTTTTATTTTTATTTTTTATTTATTTTTCAAAGTTTGTTTGTTTGTTTGTTTTGTTCTGTATGGATGGCTGAGTGAATACATGTATTTAACTTATGTGACTGAAAAACTGGACCAATAAAGGGATGGTTAAAGGTACATATACATGTATACACAAAAAGCACTTTTCTTTTTTAGCACATTTATTATATCAGCAAGTTTAAACCCTGCTGTAACAGCTTCACATGAAGAGAAATATCCATCCAGGATAAACCAAGCTCCTCAAACACACAATACACCTCAGACTTGAGTGATTAGAAAAACCCATTTGTCCTTCAAGGAAACTCATGGGGGACATAAAAAAGACAAAATACAAAGAAAATATTTCTGACACGTTTTTCTAAATGGTAAAAATCTGATAAGTGACTTATAACAAAGGTGTAACAGCTCAGTTAATTTAGCTGATTATATTTAGTCAATATATTTTATGTTGTTCATTTTCAGACATAAAACACGTTTGTCACCTAGTCTCTGACCTCTCAGCTGTGATGATTCCCTATGAATGATAAGAGTCTGTTATTCGGAAACTGTGTAGATAGACGGCAAAGATGAATCAAGTCAGAAGTTCTGTCTTAATACATGTTTAATACGAGCTCGGTTCAAGTCTACATGCCTGAGACACTGACAAAGATTCACTCCAGAACACAGGGGTCTTATACTGTCACAGAGAGGGTCAAATATCTTCAGTATGCAGTTTGAGCAGAATGCGACGTCCATGTAAGGCACCTGAAGTTATTCTGGAATCTATCAATCATTCTTTGACATGTTTTTACAGACATTGTGGTGCCATGCTGAGTGGGGTATGTTAAGAGAAAATACATACTAACAATTCCCCCTTTTTCTATTTGATTTCTTTTTCTTTTCTTTTTCTTCTCTTTTGTATTTTTTATTTTCTTTATATATTTTATTATTTTTCTTTTCTTTATATATTTTACTATTTTTCTTTTCTTTATATATTTTACTTTATTTATTTATTTATTTTATTATGCCCACAATGCAAACAATTGAATATACTTAATATTACCACTTCAAACTTTGTATCCTGGATACATTCACTAAATATAAGGTTTGAGGCTATATATAATCACTTATATTGAAAAAAAATTATCCTATCACAAATAATAGATCTTCGGCATAGTTTCTTCAGGACACGTCCGGTTCTCCCTCTCCTCCTCTTCTAATAGCGTCACGCTTATCCTTCCTGCTGGGCTTCGGGGACGAGGGAACTATTGTTACTCAACTTTGCACCATCTTTGCACCACCGCTGTCGAGAAGGTTGGGTTCCACAATATGCCGGTCCATAAGGTGGTTCGTCCATCAATGGTCATTGTCGTTGGAGTCCTCAGAAGACTCGGATGAGATAGAAGTGGATTCACTTTTGTCATCTGGTGGAGCGTAGATAGTCACGTTCCTAACCGGATTCTGTATCACCGTCATATTTGTAACAGAATGAAGAGATTTCATGATTAGTGCTCGAAAAATAGGAAAGTAACATCCCATCAGCACGGTTACAATGAGAATAATCCCAATGATAGGTGCAAATATGCTCAAAATCCATGCAGTGGTAGGGTGTCCTCCAAAGAGTCTAAAAATGTTATCCCATGGCTTTTGATTCAAGTAGCCTCCTGTGGCTCGTGCATCTTTATTGGTTCGTACAATTCCTTCTTGGATCTCTCTAAGATTTAGGACAATTGCGAGTGACACCCATACTATGTTGTATAATTCCCGTTATGGCGTTGACACATACTTGGGGTGATGTCATTTGTGTGGCTTTGAGCACCATCGGTTGAAAATCTACATAAGCGTCTTGATCTAAGTGTACGAAAAAATTTGGAATAAGATTTTTCCATACTGCATTACAAAATTCAACAGTTGGTCTTTCAGTTACAACACTTAGTACTATAATTCGAGTAGTAATCACTTGATTTGTTACTGACTGATATTCAACTCGTACATCTACAGTGTATGATTCTAATGTAACATAGGTAACATTATGAATGTAGTAGGATCGAGTTGCGTTAGGAGTTAATGGATAATACAAACACTGCATTTCTAATTCAGTTATTGGAACATGTTGTAGCATGCCTACTTCTAAGTATGGTTTAGGCTTAGCAATTCTTGCTGGGATTGCTCTTCTCATGCGTTTATAAGAATCATTATTCAACAATTCCTCCTTACGTGTCAGTGTGTTATTATCTGGTTTTAACTTCCAATTATCTTTACTCGTGTTGTTATTTTCACATGTAACAATGGTACCCGTGTTAGCATTACAAGCAATGAGTACATAAGGGATGGTTACGCAACAGGCAAGTATACAACAAGCAATTATAAGATTTATGTATAGATATGCTTGAGGTAAGTTGTATTTTACACTCGTATCATTTTTCTTTAAAAATGCAGTCAGTTCTAATAAATGCTCTTCTCGATGTTGTCTCTTTAACCATGGATATTTGTTTTCCGGTTGCGTTTCTCCATCTATTGGTCCGTCGTAGTCAAAGCTTAGAGTTAAACATTCTGTCATTAATGTTTCAATTTTGATATTAGGCATTAAGGTGGTTAGAATATAACGTACATCTTTACCGGACAATGAACTATGCATCAAAGCATTTCTCCACCAGTTTATAAACCCATGTGGATTATTCAATGGTGAAGGAGCATCTTGTGTAATACGTGATATTTCAACAAGAGTTAATGGTTTGTCTAGTACTCTATCATCAAAAGTCACCAATGGTGTTATCACTTTCACTTCATCTTCGTTTGAATAGTCGCTTTGATCCTTTTGTGTCTGTTTGCTCTTAAAGTAGTTAATCATTTCATATACCAGTTTTGCATCGGTTTATTGGATAATATTAGAGGCCAAATTGTGTGCACTGTACAAGCCAACACCACCATGTTGTTGTCCTTGCAGTGCAATCAGTGCTGGATGGTCACTGTTATAAGATAAACTTCGAGGACTACTGTGAAAAGTGAAGCCCTCGATGTTTACTGCTTCTGTGGATGCAGCAGGTAGCCATGTTTCTGTCACAGCAATACAGTTAAACTGTAAATGCTGTGTACATGAAGCCAAGTCTGATACATGTTTAGTTAGATTTTGTACATTCATCAAAAAAACATTGAATGTATTTGTATCCAATTTGTGCCTAATGTTATTTCCTATCAAATATTGGGGCATACTTTGCATAGCATCCTTAATGTTATCCTTACAATAAATGGCCTTATCATCAAAGTCTTGAATCACCAACCCTGACAAACTTCTAACACGACTTAAGGCCACATACGCCTGACCTGCAGAAAACACCTTCTTCAGACACACCACAGCACTATCTACAGTTATACCCTGTACCTTATGTACAGTACAAGCCCACGCAAGTCTAAGTGGAAACTGACGACGCATGCCACTTTTTTGGTCACCCTCTCTTCCTCTGCTTCAATGCCGATGGAACTCGCTAGAACTAACAAACTACTAGCACACTGTTTCCTCCTCTGAGCACCAACATTATCATCATCAAATTTAACAAACACTCTGTGGGGAAACTTTTTCTTCTCTAAATGAACTATGTCCGTCACAAAGCCACACACACCATTAACTAGACCATCTGACACATCCACATTTTTACACAACATAACACGTGCACCCTTACCTAATGACAACACTTGGGCTAAACACGTGTTATATGTCTTTGTGTGATGGCCACTCTTCAACACTAATTCACCTGTTTTTTTATCATTGACATAGTCCTGAGCCTCTATTTCCTCATACTCAGGACATGTCTTCAACAGTTCTACATCATTGTGCTCATTTACTTGTCTATTCGTCGGAAAAATGTGTAAAGCTGAGCTGACTTCACCGGTTTCACAACGCTTTAATATTTCAATGTCGCTATTCAACATTGCCGTCCCTTTTGAACGAGTTCTAACGCGATTTAATAACGACGCAAACTCACTATCTTTCTGTCTAACTACTTCTGTCAACTCGACAACCTTAAAAAGGTTCGACCACAGGTTGACTCCGAGTTCCTCTTCATAAAGAGGTTTCCCTCTAACTGGAGGCAACTGGAAAAAATCTCCTACAGCTATGACACACACGTTCCCAAACAGAGCCAAATCACCAGACTGTTAAATCTGTCTCAACCTACTATGAACATATGTCAACAGTCTGTGATCAACCATCGATATTTCATCAATAATCAAAATTTGAAGATCACTATATTTAGCACGCAAAGAGTTCACCTTTTCCTCACCCAAAGGTACGTAGGGAAGGCGAACATCTTTGCCAATGCTAAATGTGTGATGAATGGTTGTTCCATGTAAATTGTAAGCAGCAATCCCCATAGGAGCCGTTAACAACACACAAATATTGTCAGGTTGACAACAGACTGTTGACAACAACCTCATAGCCTCATACTGAATGGCTTTAATTAAATGGCTCTTTCCTGTCCCTGCACCACCTGTAACAAAAACATGAAAGGGATGTGGCTTCTTCCCTCTAACCCTATCTAAACACCACTGCCTCACCTGATAAAAAACACACCGCTGAGTCTCATTTAAAGACCTAATAAAGAGCCAAGCCATCAGTCCTACACATAATGTTACTCCTCTTTTCTATATGAGCCACCTGCTCCCTACACACCGCTAAGTCTGGGACATTTTCATTATCAACATCATCATCACCATCTAATACCTGCCCTTTCTTTCTCTCTTCCTCTTCCTGCTTACACTCTAACCTCTCTACCTCCTGCTCTGGGCACAATTCACCCCAGGCATCTTCTGCTACACCATCTATTGCTATATTTTCCAGGATCTCGTCCAACTCGTCGGCATTAATTTCAAATTTGCCTCTATTCAAACCTCTATTCAAACCCTCCATATGTTTCGACTTTCTTTGGCTTTAATTGCTTATCGGAACGATACGGCAAGAACAACTGCAGGATACTCTGATAAAATAATTCTGGAGTTTTAGTCTCCGAAAAACGCGCATATCTAATTACTGCAGGTTCAGTATTTGTTCTTTTCGCGACAAATCCGCAATCATTTTTTTATTGAATCTTATCCTTACATTTCTCATTTCTAGCTAACACGCGATACTCCGACGCAAATGTGGCTATACACATATCATTAAATGTACTATCATTAGGTCTATTCTTATACTGATCAATTATACTAGTCATCCAGATGTCATCTACATTACAATCTGAAGACTCTGCCTTTTCCCTCAATATACTTATAGGGAGACTCATCTTAACTATATTGTCTCCTGTAGGTATAAACACAACCTTCCTAGAGAATTCCTTCAGGTGCATGCCACTTAACCTATACATAGCTTCCTGAGCACTCACATCTCTATTGTGCAGATAAACACTACCTAAACTTTTCAAAGCCTCTTTGGCACTAACGTTCCCGTCCTTTGACGCTTCCCTTTGGGCGTTCCCTAGCAACAATCCTATGTCTCTCTCTGTGTTAGAGATATAAGAAATAATCTAAACTATACAAGCGTACGCGTCTACTACAAATTGGACGTGTAAATTGGCATTCCAACATTTCAACAGCGGCTTACTATACTGATTAATCCATACTTCGTTAACCTGCCTCTTCAAGACTACCGTTGTCTTTTTCGCGATGCGTTTGTACGCAGCCTTAAACGTAGCTTGACTAATTCCTAAACGCTGCCACAACTCCTCAACAGTGAGGTTACTATTTTCCTCCTTTAACACAGCTGCCTTGATGAGATTTGTGACACACGTATGTCCGATCACTTTGCTGTTTTATTTAATATTACACTGCCTCTCTCCCATGTGAAACTGTGCGCCACAAACCGCCGTGTGCGCACAATTAACCCTTCAACTGCTTCTGAGTTTTCTGCAGCATTTAATCACTCTGTGCTACATACTCAGGATCATTATGGTACTCTTACTCTTGATGAGTTTTTAGACACTTTTAATTGTACTTGTACTGACATATTAGATTTGGTGGCTCCTTTTAGGTGCAAACGTCCTAAGCCTGTAACAGAGCCATGGCTTAATGACACCACACGCACTTTAAGGCGTGCATGTAGACGCGCTGAGAGGAAGTGGAAGAAAGATCATCTACATGTTTCTTTGGACATTTTAAATAACAGCCTATTGCAGTACCAGAAAGCTGTTAAAGCTGCCAAGAGTCAGTTTTTCTCCAATCTTGTGTCAGCTAATAGTCATAAACCTCAGTTCCTGTTCAGTACTTTAAATACTCTTTTAAACCCTTGTGACCACAATGGTGTTGTTCCTTCACTTAAATTATGTGAAGATTTTCTAAGGTTTTTTATTGGCAAGATCTCCGATATTAGGTCCTCTCTTTCGCTGTCTGCATTGGATCCTGCCGTCTCTCCTGTTTGCCCTGCTGTTTTTGACACATTTGAGCAAGTGTCTCTTTCAGCTTTAACTGATATTGTCCAGCACCTCAGACCTTCTCACTGTCCTCTTGACAGCATCCCACCCCGTCTTTTTAAGGATGTTTTCCATATTATTGGGCCCTGTGTTATGGATCTGATAAATTCATGTTTGATGTCTGGATGTGTCCCAGCTGCCTTTAAACATGCTGTGGTCCAGCCCCTCATCAAAAAACACAATCTTGACCCCACAGTCTTATCTAACTTTAGGCCTATCTCCAAGCTTCCCTTTCTTTCTAAGGTGTTGGAGAAGGTGGTTAACAAACAGCTGCAGTCTTTTATTGACCTAAATGGCATTTCTGAGAAGTTCCAGTCTGGTTTTAAGTCACGCCATAGCACTGAAACTGCACTTTTAAGGATTTTAAATGACCTTTTTTTATCTGTTGACTCTGGGAACTCTGCTGTTCTGGTCCTTCTGGATCTGACAGCTGCCTTTGACACAGTGGATCACAACATCCTCCTGTCTCGCTTAAACACCTGTGTGGGCATTAAGGGTACTGTTCTTAAGTGGTTTCAGTCATATCTCTCTGACAGAAGCTTCTCTGTCCAGATGGGCCAGTATACTTCGGCCACTTCCCCCCTGAGCTGTGGGGTGCCTCAGGGTTCTATTTTGGGCCCCCTCCTCTTTTCGATATATATGTTGCCATTGGGATCCATATTTAGAAAGCACGATGTCTCATTTCATTGCTTTGCAGATGACGTGCAAATCTATCTGCCCTTAAAAGCAAATGACCAAGCCTCTGTCCAGGTCTTATTAGACTGCCTCAAGGACATTCAATCTTGGATGGAAGTGAACTCTCTCTCCATGAATAAAAATAAAACAGAGATTATTTTAGTCGGGAAACAAAATCTCCTAGATGGCTATGACAGCGCCATTGGCACCCTGAAGCCTCACTGTCACCCATCTGCAAGGAACCTTGGTGTTATTTTGGACAGTGACTTCAAGTTTGATAAACAGATAAGCTCAATCGTGAAAACAAGCTTCTTCCAGCTAAGACTAATAGCAAAAGCTAAGGCTTATCTCCCCAGAAATGATCTGGAGAAAGTCATTCACAGCTTTGTTACCTCACGGTTAGACTACTGTAACTCTTTGTTTGTTGGTCTCGACCAGTCAGCACTGCGCCGTTTACAGGTAGTCCAGAATGCAGCCGCCCGCCTGCTGACTGGAAAGAAACGGCGCGACCACATCAGTCCTGTCCTTGCATCCTTGCACTGGCTGCCTGTTCACTTTAGGATCCAGTTCAAGGTTTTATTAATTGTTTTTAAGTGTTTTAATGGTCTGGCACCATCTTATTTATCAGAGCTTATACAGCCTCACAGTACATCTAGAGCACTGAGGTCAACAAACCAGCTGCTCTTGGCTGTACCTCGGTCCAGACTCTCTACTCGGGGGGACAGAGCCTTCTCAGTGGCGGCCCCCAAGCTGTGGAACAGCCTACCTTTCCACGTTAGAGCTGCACAGTCTGTAGAGCATTTTAAAACACTACTAAAAACATATCTGTTTTCCTTGGCGTTCAGTCCCAGCTAGGCAAGAATCCTTGGCTTCCTACTTTTTATTTATTTTATTTATTTTACTTTTTATTTGTTTTATTCTAATTTTAGTTTTTTAAACTGAGCTCTTACTATTCATTTATTGTTTTTATTTATTATTATATTGTGTGTGATTATATTGTATTTTAATATCTGTACAGCACTTTGGTTCAACTGAGGTTGTTTTTAAATGTGCTTTATAAATAAACTTGACTTGACTTGACTTGATACGTCCCACTATATCTTCTGCGTAATCTCGTTTCATGAGATCTGGTTTTTTCATGTTTCGTTTACCACATGTACACGCTGCGGATTCCTCACACTTACATTTATTTTTAGCTTCTTCTCCTGATGGGCTACGAGAAATGAATGTACGAGTAGATGGCACTTTTGGAAAATTTAAACGACAAGCCATGTTTTTCTTTTTACAGGTTTTAGAATGTCGCTTTGAGTGTTGCTGTACAGATGTGACAATGTCCAATAATGTCTCATCTTGTGCCGGTAACTCGCATGTCACATATTTGTCAATAAATTCGACGACTTCTTCGTCCGTGTTTTCATCAATTTTGGGTGCGTTTTCGATCCAAAACAAGCAATGTACATGTGGTGAACCGCGCTGCTGAAATTCTACCCTATAGAAGAAGTCGATAACTTTACCAATCGGATTTGAGGGGGACATAAGGACCTCCCTCAAAAACACATACCAGCGATAATCAAACATTCTCGCTGCAGTGACCGGATTACGACGCAGTAACTCACACTTGTCTGCCCACTCTAAATCTTCTGCAGTCTAAGTCCTACCTTCCTGTTTCAAAATGCTACCTAGTAAATTTGTCCATCTCAAATCTGCAGAAGAAAACGAACAAAACCAAGTAGGCAGACCAAGCTGACGGACAGACGCAACTAACCCACGCTGGGCTTCCTGCCAAAAAGCCGGGGTACCTCGGATCGGCTTCAGAAAACGATACCCGTCATCAAACTCCAACAACTTCTTCATGGACTCTTCATCGTTTATTAAGTCCCTTACACTTTTACCACCTACCTTCTTAGAAGGATGCCCCAGACCTTTCCGCAGGGCGATTGACACGTTGGATACAACCTGCTGAACCTCAGACATGTACTGCCCAAAAAATATATATTCTACATTTCTAGAAAACCTACCGTCAGCATGCTGTTGTTCAAATACCGAGACAACGTTAAACGACTAGACCTACTATCATGATATGTTTTACCACCTAGAGGAAACAACACTGGGAAACATTTAGCTTCATTTTCCTGTTCAGAAAGTAACTTAACAGGATTGTTACCTTCTGCAGGCGCAACATTCAACACACCCTCACAATACTGATCTAATGTCTCCTGACCTATGTCAACAGGCATAAAACACGTGTCCTGAAACATACAATGCTGCTGCCTATCATGTAAAAGCTCATCTGAAACATCTTCATCTTCCCCAGTTTCTGCATTAACACTGCCTCATCTTCTTCCCTAAGAAATGCATTTAGCCACTCTTCATTAAAATCAACGTCTTTATAATACACGTTTGTATCCTTTAAAAACTGCAACGCCCTCCTAACGCGCATAGTATCCACAAACTGATACTCATAATGTCCTTTATACATCAACTTACGCTTCAACTTCACAAGCAACAAAGACCCCTCCATATTGGAGCGCGGCAACAATTTACTGGTCTCCACTATGTTGGCAGGAACACATGTCACCGGACCATGCACTCCATTCTGACCTCCCTTAGGCAGAGCCAACATCTTCATAAACGGTATGTGTAACGCAATTAAATGCTGCTCTAAACTATTCAAACACGCCAACTCCGGTGGAATAGGATCGAGTTTCAAATTATTAACTGAACTCTCAGGTGGCAGTACACCATTATTAAGCTTACTATGACACGTGTGACAAATCCACAACTGACCTCTAGCTGAATCTAACCACTGACACGGCACTACACAGTCCTTACTACACTTGTATAAATAGTCCTCACTAATACACTTATCTGCTAATGAAGCTAATGCCTTATTCTTGCTGTAATTCTCTTTCCTACAATTTACAACCTGCCGTCTAAACAACAACCTATGACAAACTGAACACACAAAATCTGGACCATCTTTAACTTTATCCAAAAACTGGTCCATCACAAAATCAAACTGCTTCCGTTTCTCTTTTATGTCTACCCTCTTCAACTTGTTACCTTCTACAACACGAATTCTATGCTCCGAGTCCCCATGATACTTTCTTTGACTCATTTCCTTCACTCTCTGCCTATGCAACAAATTGTCGCTATACTTCCCAACACTCTGTGCTTTAACTGTCTCTTGATGCAACAAATTATCCTTATACTTCCCTATACTTATTGCTTTTTCCTTCTCCCTCAGCAACAGATCCTGATGATACTTCTTATTGCGCATTTCCCTTTTCTTCTCCCTATTCAGCACACTACCCTGATATTTCATTTTAATTTGTGATTTCCTCTTACTTTTCAAATACTTGGAAAGACCACTATTACTATTCACACCTACACAATCTACTGTTTTGACTCTCTTACACAATGGACTTTCCAAAGAACAACTCTCTACACTACGACGTCTAATATCATAAGCTTTACAATCTAAACTACTCACATTACACAAACCATGACACCTCTGCAGCTGAGGCTCATAAACACAAACAACTGTTTCATAATGGTTACCATTACTATTTTCCAAATAAATTCCCTGTCTAGACAAACCATTAAACTTACAGCTATATTCTAGCCATCTACCATCACAAAATGTAAAAATATTAACTCCTAAACAATCTGCTGCTGCCTGAATCTCCACCTCTGTTGCCCAGCTGCCAACATAGCTCATCTTTGACTCCCTAACATAATCTGCCACTGAAGAATACTCACTTCTCAAAATGCTATTGTATTGTGACGCATTCTTCTCTAGATGCTTAACAACAGCGAGTCTAATCTTCCTATGACTCTTCTGTGTTCCACTCACAGCTAGAGACACTGCTCTAAAGAAACAGTTCCCATCAGCCACTATGTTCTCCTTTTTACAAGGAGACCCTAACAAACCAACTCCTACAGACACTACCTCATCAACCTTCTCAAACTCTACATTTACCCGTTTACAAACCAACTGGGCAACCTCCTTACTGAGGGCATCAAACTGCAGCTGTTTGCACATCTCATCACCGACAAACACAACATCTGCATCAGCTTCCCCACTAACAACATCTGCATCAGCTGCAGGAGCCTCCCCACTAACAATAACAGACACGACCTCATCTGCAGTAGTATCATCACTAACAACTGCTACATCTGCATCATCAGCAGGAGCATCATTAAACACTACATGAAACACACGCACACCAGCGATCTCAAAAGCTTCATGACTTGCATTGAGTGATGCAGCCAGATTGCATACATACTCATGCAGGTCTCTAACACAACTAAAATACGCAACTATACTTCTACCATGAACACCTACCAATCCAGCTGCACTGCGTGCGTGTGAATCAACAACAGCATATCTACCGTTCTGATTAATAACCGTGCATGTATTACCACCCAGGGTCAGTAAGCACGTGCTATAGTTATCAAGCATCCTCTCCAATCCATTTAGGAGAGAGGTGTAACAACCAGCCTCAACCAGTTCTCCATCAACTACATTGACCACACCACTAACATAGTCACTACCATAATCAAAGGTAAACTGCTGCCCGTCAAAAACATGTTTTCCTGGCAACTCAGGAACACACAAGAACTCAGAGGTACCACCGATCCTGTTGTTCTCACGCAAGAACGCGTACAAGTCATCGCCTAGATGGAGAACATGATCCAAATCACGACGCCGCCACGAGAACACACTACTGACTGTGTGTTTAGCCAAGCTTGTTAAAGCTATGGCCATACACTGACGTCCTGGGTATTTAAATCTACCATTGCCCTGATGGAAGGTCCCCCTAACCCATTTAACCTTAGCAGATGTACAGTCATCATGGTCAGTAGGAACACCAGTGTCCGAACACACTGAACCTGAACTAGAAGAATCAAAGTCTGTCCTACCTTTGACGCATCTAGGGAAGTCTTCCTCCACGGGGCTGGGGGGCGATGACTCTGAGGACACGTGACATGGTTAACAAACACGTTTTCAAACTCCATCAATAAATGACCGTTAAGGCTAATCAGGAACTAGGGTCAATCTTACCTCTGCGTCACGACCACGTCCACGGGGCTGGGGATGACTCTGAGGACACATGTGACATGGTTAACAAACATGTTTTCAAACTCAAAGTGCATTGCATGTTTCAGGACAGCATTAGAACTAGGGTCAATCTTACCTGTGACGCAGGCAGCAGGAGTCTCCCTCTGCGTCACGACCACTTCCACAGGAGCAGCCTCGACAACAGCCTTCACCTAGAAGACGAGAAAAAACAAAAATGATTGACCAACTCCATCCACACATTTTTTCATGGTTTCACTCCAAACATAATACAAACAAAAATGTCATCAATTACTAACCTGCTGTCGAGCCCGTCTCCTCTTGGAAGTGGCGGCCTTGGGCTGATGGTCCACGCGGGGTTTCTAAAAGAAAACATGAAAATATTAATTAACATCAAATTAAAAATTTGAAATGAATGTAATTCATTAGAAAGCCTCAACCAACACATATCATTTGCATGTAGCTTACCTTCTTGCCGGCTGGCGCAGTGCACATCTCAGGGCTGGAGAGATCAGATGGAGCGACCCTGTCCATCGCCTCCATCACCGCGCTGCTGAACCGCACCGGGTTCAGTGGGAAGGACACCTCCAGCTGTGAAATAATAATGGAGACAGACTATTACTGACAACTTGCTTTGACATATAATACACATATGATCACTAAAAATATCAATGATAAAGTTCAAGCATAACACAAATAGACTGACCGGCTGCTGGAGCTTCCCACTTTGGCCCGCGCCGCACGACTCCTCCTCGCTGGAACGTCTCCTCTGTAATGACCAAAGTTTGTATTAAACAGATTGAAGCTGCAGTTGGTAAGTCTTATAAAAGTAACTTTTTGTCATATTTGCTAAGACTGTCACTATGTAAAGACAGCATTACATGAAACTAGTAATCTGTAAAAAACAAACTGCTCCTACTGCAAATTGCCAGAATCCATCACAACCAGAAAATAGACCCAATCAGAGCCGGTCAAGCTCATGTCTCCCAGTTTCTAGGTGAGGTATAGCCATGTGAAAGTCACTGTAAACGTTTTATATCTAGCTGTGTGGAGTGTAGCTCATGTATTACCGATCACTTGGTCGCGTGCACGTGAGCCTCCTCTGGGGGAGGACTTTGGAGGCAGGAGTGCAGCAGAGAGGGAGGGGGAGGGATCTGACAGTTGTACTTCTTCAAATTTGATGCTAAGTCCTCTCTCTGCTCAAAGTTACCAACTGCAGCTTTAAGGCAAACCTTATTGTTATGATGTTACTTTAAAAAAAAAAGTCTAAATCAAATCCTTACCTTTCTGCACCGTTCCACAAGTGACCAGTCGAAGGGGTCTGATTGCCGAGGAACGACAATCTCCCCCTTGACGACCACTCGTGGAAGGCGACGAGGCGTCCCTGGCGAGGTCCTCGGAGACACCCTGGGCTCTGGTGGCGGCGTCGCCAGATGCAGAAAAGCGGCCCTCCACAGTGACTCCCGAGGGATGCGCATACCAGCGCTGTCACTCAAGTGGATCTGCAAAAACAACACATGAAAAATCGATTTACACATCAGAAATTTGACTCTCCAAGTTGTCACATTTCAACTACAAAGAAGTAGTACTACTACTTACGCCGTCTCTGCTCCACAGCTCAAGACGCCGCGTGGGGAAGTCGTTCGCAAGATGGATGTACGGGACACCTACAGGAAAAAAAACATTAATTACTGAAATATTCAGAGACAACATAATTCGCATTAAGGCTATTTTTTTCTCTTTTTTAACATACCCATGCGTGCAGCGACCTGGCTGAACGCGTTCCGGAAGTGGGCCTGGAGGTCCTCATCCACAACCAAACGCGGCACGAAGTCCATGACGATCACCTAGAAAAAATAAAATAAAATAAAAGATTTCATTACAAAAGTCTTTTCACAATCAAATTCATTTGTGGCACAAGATGCTGCCACTAGAAATTCCCTCAACACAGTTTAGTCAGACACAGTTCAATTAACATTTTTTATTGCCACACAAAAAGTTGCGCAGCTCTCAGGTGCTGCTGCTTTACACCGGGCTCTCCACCGCAACGACCAACTCGCCAGCCTTTTTCTGCTCCGGTGCTCCTCCACTCTCTCTGTGCAGCCACCACGCTGTCCAGCACCTACTACAGTGTGAAAGGAGAGCTTGATTAGTCAATTAGTCCAACTGTACCAATCAACTCACCTAGCGCTGCTCCTTCCCAACTTGCCCAAACCAAGCTCACCTCCATGTTATAATTATACAACCAATCATAATAACCGCAATAATAATCATTGTAATGACAAATGTGCTTACCTTAGGCCAGCGTGTGCAGACCGTGCACAGGAGCTTGGCGAAGTCGGCCCGGCCCTCGTCCACTGTCCGGCTCGCTGTCAGGTTGTTGCTAGGAGCCATGAGACAGACCAAGTCAGGGACCCGAGGTACCGTAGCGTTCAGCACCTCGGTCCGCAACTGAGCTGCACAGGCCCCCGGCGTCAACATGACAGCAAAGGACAGGCACCCCTCCGGCATCGGAACCACACCATCTGCGACGCTTCGCAGATGCAAGGCACCGACAAGAAGGACCAACTGAAACAACACAAGATATATATTTTTAAATAATGGAAATAATTACTCCTCGGATCAAATTGTTTGTTATTAAATTCTAAAAAAAATAAATAAATAAATAAATAAATAATAGTAATAATAATAATAATGATAATAATACCTTCTTGTCGGGGGCATCAGCTGGAAGGACCAACTTGTGCTGACGGCCGGTCAGCTCAGAGGTCGGCCACTTCCTCACCTTGTGGCGCCAGCCGGTGCCACGGCCTAGATGAAGCCAAGATAAAAACAACAACATTTACAACATATCCAAAACACAACACACTTTCCCAATAGGAAAACTGCAAAACAGTTCACACCTTCCACATATGAAGGAAAATATTCATTAAAATAATAGTTGGCTACATACGTGCAAGGGTGTCACAAGGAGGCTGCTGGGGACCCAGCATGACTATCCGCTGCTCCTCCACTCGCCTCCTGGCGGCCTGGGAACGGCGGAAGGACTTCATTCGAGGCATCTGAATGAATAGAAAGTTTATATACATCAGTAACAAAGCAGCAGAGACTGTATTTAGACTCAAGTTTAATGCACTAAGCTCAATAAACAAACCCCTTAGTATTAACTGTTACACAGCTGTAATCATCTATGTATATTTTTGTGCATTTCTACAGACCATAGCTTTTAAACATAGAAGGACATGCTAATTACAAAGTGACAGTAAGACACAGTTTAACAGGATTGATATCAATTTAACTAACTGAACAAAAACGCTGTGTGTGTGTCCTCTGTCCCTGCACTGATAATAATAATAATAATAATAAAACATTTCATAAATAAATTACATTTACATTAAGTAAACACAGAATAATCAATACATGTATATATACTCTTTCCTTTTTTAGCACATTTATTATATCAGCCAGTTTAAACCCTGCTGTAACAGCTTCACACAGGGCTCGAAATTAGCACTCGCCACTCGCCATTTGCGACCCAAATTCCTCAATTGGCGAGACAGACTTTTAGCTGTCTCGCCAAATGGCGAGACAGCCAATTGTCGATGGTGCGGCCGCCCCCGGGCCCACGATTGCAAAGGGGCCCACCGCCAGACTGATGACGGACACCCCCCCCCCCCCCCCCCCCCCAAAAAAAAGGGAAAGTCCAAAGTTGGACTCTGGCGCAGCAGGTGCGGAAAGAGCAAGAGCAGAGGAAGAATGTTGTGGCCTCTTGTGTTCCTCTCACGAACTTCTTCCGACCAACTCAACCCTCCACATCCACCCAGTTTCTTGTTGCTGATAGCTCCCGCCAAGATAGCAAGGAATGCGCAGCTATAATTTACATAATAATACCTTATTATTATTAGGCTATTAGATTGCTCTCGCGGGAGAAGTAAAAATGTTGTTTTAAATGCTAAACAGCAGCAAATATGGATTGAAGCAGATCATTTCGTTAGGTAAAAATATTTTCTGAATTTTGGAAATGATTACATTTATGTTTTTTTAAAATAAATATTACCTTTTAAACTTTACAACACTCAGTGGCGGGTTTTTGGACAAAAGGCAATCTGTGCTACCTGGGCGTCTTATCCTGCTTTTTGATCACTTAAAACTTTCTTTTACCTCTACTGTGGTTTGAAGTAATGTTTTGGATTTCCAGCTGTCAAAAAAAAAGAAAAAAAATCCTGAACACATCGTTACCAGGCAACGCACATTCAGTCGCGGGAAATGTAACAATTGTGAAATATCTATATGAAATTTGATTCCATAATGCATAGCGGGCAATGAATCTGGCCTCCTGTTTGCATTATGAACTGTTATACTATTTCTGACTGAGTATTGTTCTGTCTCTGACAGCAGTACACTGAGATAATATGTTTGTGGATTTAAATGTCTTGTGTTTATTGAGTTAGTTTGTATTTATTGATAATGTGTTACAGAGTTATACTTATCTCGGCCACTTACTATTTGTACATCATAACAAAAAAAAAAAAAAATTTAAATTTGAATGACCCAAATCCGCTCAATCTGTGAATATTAAATCCGCTTGTTGGGGTTGAATATTAATTCAAATTAAATTAAATGCAATTGAATTATGTCTTTATAATCATTTAAAAACGAAAATTTAGGACTTCCGGTGGTGACGATGTAGGAGAAAGTCGCTCAGAAGAGGTCTCCCGACTGAACTGTTAATATATCCTTGTAAACACCGCGATTTATTCGGGAAAGAGACGAATTACAGTTTAGACTTCAACCCGCTCGTGAAATGTCTAAAACTAAAGCGAGTACTTCTAACTGTCCAGTCACTCGTGGCGTCTCCGCGGCGGCTACGGTAGCTAGCAAGCTTGCTAAAATGGCGACCGCAAGCCTGGAAGCCAGCGACACACCTGGTCTCACCAAAGCCTCGCCGGACATGTTGTCAACAGACCAGCTGGTGTCTGAACTAGAGAAACAACGAGCCTCGTTACTGAAGGACCTGTCAACCTTAATCCAGGAGTCTGTTAAACCACTACAGTCCTCGGTGGACGCGCTTCGTGAGACGGTGAATCACTTTAATGGCCGCCTCGCTGCTGCAGAGACCCTGGCCGGGGACAACTTCGAGCGCATAACAAGCACGGAAAAAACAGTGAAGACACTGGAAGCTCAGAACAAGTCTCTTCAAGACCGCCTCGACGATCTGGAAAACAGGTCCCGTAGAGTCAACCTCCGGATAATTAACATCCCCGAGGGCAGCGAAAAGGGACGGGACCCGACCGAGTTCATTTCGGATCTGCTGATGGAAAACCTCGGCCCCGGCATCTTTACCAGACCCCCGGAGCTCGAGAGAGCACACCGCTCCCTAGCCCCTAAACCCGGACCGGGAGGTAGACCCAGGCCCTTTGTGATATGCTTTCATCGTTTTCAGGAGAGGGAGAAAGTGCTTCGTTGGGCCAGGCAACACGAGCTAAAGCACGGCGAAACAACACTCCGGGTGTACCCAGACGTCAGCGCCATTACTGCAAAGAAACGAGCCGCTTTCAACAAAATCAAGCATGCTCTCTACCAGAAAGGAGTCAAGTTCAGGCTCCTCTTCCCTGCTCGTCTACAAGTCTCATATGAGGATGAAACGTTCACTTTCGAGACTCCGGAGGACGCACACGCATTCTACAATGAGCGGGTGATGGACAAAGAGTGAGACGCAGTAAGTGTTCCCTGCTGTCACAGACACATATGGGGTTTTCTTCCCCGCTTGTTTAAACGAGGCCGTCGGCTTCTGCCACTGTTCGCTGCCCGGTGGACTGTTTTGCGGACATCTTCAACGAGAGACACGGTAACCATGGAAACGGGCAGGCATGTGAACTATTTACTCTGTGCTCCAGGAGCCGTGTGCACAGATTTGTACTTTACACCGTGACGTCGGGATATTTTTTTTTTTTTTCTCTTTCTTTTTTCTTTCTTTTCCAATTGTGTAGTGTGGGTAACATTAACGTGTGGTGGCATCGCCATCTTTTTGTCTTAATTCTGAAGGTAAAAACGTTTTACGTTAATCTCAGTGAGTCCTTGGTTTGATAATCTACTTCAGATGCTCTCATGTTCACCACATGTGAAATTTTGCTTTATTTTACACTTTATTTTATTATTTATATATTTTCCTCTAACCTCACTACCTCTTTTTGTTCTTTTTTCTGTCCTGCTGCAGAACCTAAAAAGGTTTTTTTTTTTCATTTATCTATTTTTTTTTACTTTTTTCTTATTGAGGGAAATATTGAGGCATACTCACTATCGGCCCGTTTACCCTAGGTAGATCTCATGACTACTGTTGACTCTCTATAATCTCAAGTCGTTCTTTAAGACGTGGTGTATGTTTTTACATATTGTTCAGTTGGATGACCTCTTGAAAGAGTGTAGGTTATGGAAGCAGAAAGAGTTATCCTGTTGGGATCGAAGATGTGGATGTGTTGGGTTTGTATAAGGGAAAAGGTAGGGGTGGGAGGGAGGTATTTGTGTATGTGTTTTTGCGTTTGCCCCCTTTTTCTTTGGCTCAGGAGTTGCATCAGTCCATGGAGAGCTCCTTGTTTCTTTATGATATGACAAGTCAGGGTAAGAATCTTCGCTTTATCTCTTGGAACCTGAAGGGCGCCAACCAGGTTGTTAAACGTAACAAGGTAATGACTCATTTAAAGCAACTTAAGGGTGATATTTTCTTCTTACAGGAGACCCACCTCTGCTCCTCAGAGGTTAACCGTATTAAACGACCATGGATAGGGCATTTATTTCATTCTAAGTTCCCAGTAAGGGCGAGGGGCGCAGCTATCCTCATACATAAAAATGTTCCGTTTGAGTTGTCAAACTCTATTGAAGACCCTAATGGTCGATTTGTAATTATTTCTGGTAGTCTATGTGGCATACCTGTGATAATGGCCTGTGTTTATGCACCTACATGGGATGATGATAAATTCATTTCAAACTTTTTTTCCTCCCTTCCTAAAGTTGATGACCATTACTTAATAATTGGTGGTGACTTCAATATGACCCAAAACCCCTCCCTAGACAGATCCTCCTCTAATCCTCAGGTGCTGTCCAAGTCAGCTAAAGTCCTTGACACATATAGGACCAGTTTAGGTTTATTTGACCCATGGAGAGCCAAATCTCATTCAGACAAAGCTTTTTCCTTTTTTTCACATGTCCATCATTCATATTCGCGAATAGATTTTTTTCTTTTAGATAATTATTTTCTATCAGAGGTCCACGCATGTGAGTACCATAGCATTGTTATTTCAGACCATGCGCCTGTATCTGTGGATATTAACTTTCCTAGACGTGTCCCCCCCTCCAGACAGTGGAGACTTAACTCTTCTTTGCTAGCTCAAGCTTCATTTAAACACTTCCTTCAAACGCAGATCTCCTTATTCTTTGATACAAATGATTCCCCTGAGATTTCTAGATGCACTCTGTGGGACACCTTTAAGGCGTTTATGCGTGGGCAAATTATTTCATATGTTTCATCCCTAAAGAAGGCAGAAAGGGTGGAGTCAGAGACACTCACTAAGGAGATATTTAAAATTGACAATCTGTATGCTACAGCTCCAACCCCTGCTCTTTATAAAGAGCGCCTTCAGCTTCAGTCTAAATTTGATTTATTATCCACTAGTAAAACACAGAAGCAGTTATTCCTCGCTAAACAACGTTTCTTTGAGACTGGAGACAAAGCAGGAAGATTATTAGCGCATCAGGCACGTGCAGCTGCACTATCTAGGCTGATCCCTAGGATCAAATCTGCGTCAGGTGAAGTCACCTCGGATCCTATTAAGATTAATAAGATATTTTGCTCTTTCTATTCTAACCTTTACTCTTCTCAATGCCCTGCAGATGTTTGGGTTGGGGACAATCCTCTGGACAGGATTGTTTTTCCTAAAATAAATGAGGATCTGTGTAGGGAGTTGGGAAATCCGATTTCTGCCAGGGAAGTACAGGAGGCTATTACGTCACTTCAGAATGGTAAAACCCCAGGCCCTGATGGGTTCACTGTTGAATTCTTTAAACTGTTTTCTGCTACCGTCGCTCCAGCCCTCCAAAAAATGTATAACGAATCCTTTGCTGAGGGTCGCCTACCTTCCACCCTGTCGGAGGCCTCTATTTCTCTGCTGCTTAAGTGTGATAAAGATCCTCTTTTGTGCGGTAGCTACAGGCCCATTTCTCTTTTAAATGTTGACCTAAAGATCCTTTCCAAAATCCTAGCTCAACGCCTACAACAAGTCCTATCAAATATAATATCTACCGACCAAACAGGTTTCATGCTTGGAAGGCACTCATTTCATAACACAAGGAGGCTCTTAAATATCATTAGTGTTCCCAGTTCATCTACCCCGGAAGTGATTATCTCACTTGACGCGGAAAAGGCCTTCGACAGGGTGGAGTGGACCTTTCTTTTTTTTGTTTTGCAGAAATTTGGCTTCCCCCCAGAATTTATATCTTGGATCAGATTGCTTTACGCCAACCCAATAGCCTCCGTCCACACAAATGGTCTCCAGTCCGCCCCATTTCCCCTCTTTCGTGGAACTAGACAAGGCTGCCCTCTTTCCCCCCTCCTATTTGCCATAGCTATTGAGCCTCTAGCCATCTGGCTGCGTCAGGAGGGTGGGTTTGAGGGCATCACCAGAGCCGGTACAGTCCATAAATTATCATTGTATGCCGATGACCTTCTTTTGTACATGTCTAATCCTGCTGCCTCCCTCCCCGTGGTTCTAGATATTTTAGATAAATTTGGGTCCTATTCAGGTTACAAGCTTAACCTCCATAAGAGCGAACTCCTCCCCCTCAACTATCTGGCCAGGAATTTACCCCCCAATTTTTTCCCCTTCAGATATGCCACTGATGGATTTAAATACTTGGGGGTGCATGTAACTAACTCAATCAATCAACTTTTCTCCAAAAATTTTGCTCCTCTCCTTGAGCGGTGCAAACTAGACTTTGACAGATGGTCTGGTCTCCCTCTATCCTTAGTAGGTCGTGCTAATTTAGTTAAAATGGTTGTTTTACCCAAATTTTTATACCTATTTTCACATATCCCCGTCTTTATTAAAAAGTCCTTTTTTAGATCGCTCGATCAACTAATAAGCTCCTTCCTCTGGGGCAATAAAAATCCACGTATTAGAAGATCTGTCCTGCAGCTCCCAAAGGCTCTAGGTGGGTTGGCGCTGCCCAATTTCCTACACTATTATTGGTCCTGTAATGTTAATAAACTCTTATATTGGATTACCAACACAGCAGATGAAGAGCGCCCTGCTTGGGTTGATGTGGAACTTGCTTCATCTAAACATTCTCTTCACTCTCTGGTTTACTCCCAACTCCCTCTGACTGCCTCCAATTTTACCTCAAACCCAATAGTAGCTAACTCCTTTAGAATCTGGTTACAATTGAGGAAAAGCCTAGGCCTACATAGAGGCTCGGATCTCTCCCCCATTGTAAACAATCACCTATTTCTGCCCGCTTGCACTGATTTGGCTTTCAGGACTTGGTTTGACAAGGGGATAACTACATTTAGAGACCTTTACAACCAAGGGACCTTTATGACCTTTTCTGAGTGTAAGGGCCAATAAGTTAATAATTTAATGGTAATAATTTAGTTTAAAAACAGTTAAAATTGGTTATGACAGTGTAATTATAATTCATATAAGATTTAAAATATCTTAGTTTAAAATGTATAGTTCAGTGATGTGTACATGATAAAGATGTTCTGTGCCTTTAAATTTTTTGTTGTGATGTCACTGTGCCTGTGACCGGGTGTAGTAGTTTAGTTTGAGGTCAGATAATGTGGAAGCAACACAGTCTTTTGACCGTGCATCAGGCATAATTTACTTTCAAGTTTTACAAGTAAACATTGTGAAAGAAAAGAAAAGTTGTCTCCTCGTCTCATTGCACGCGTGGCAAAGGAGTGTTGATGGACTGACTTCAACGTTTGGTGAGAACAGAGTGCCACTAAATTTAGTCAAAAGACTTAGCTAGTGATAGCTGCAGCATGCTAGGAGAGTGAAGCTTGCTGCTCGGAAGAAAGGAATGAGAGCTCAACCGAAGACGCTGATGCATAAAGGAGGCATCTTCTGAAAGACAAGGTATTGCAAAATCCTTACCTTTATCCACATGAATGAGGAGGAGAAGAAGAAAAACAGTTCCTTGAGGATAATTTTGAAGCTTTAGCCGAAATTCATAGAGGATTGCAAAGTGACATGCTAGCTGCAGATTTTTTCCACGGAAGCTCATATGCTGTGCCTCGAGCCAATTGATGTGGAGTTCGACATAATATGAGAAGTTGTTTTGCACTTGTTTATGAAGAAAAGTGACTTTGAAGTAAAGTGCTTTTAAGTTTTTGCAAACAACTGAAGACAACTCTGCTAATAAGATGGCTAACGTAAAGGAGCAAGGAGGAATAGAGGATTCACTGGAGCCAAGAAGGTCACGTAAGCTGACAGAGAAAGCACAAGAGGAAAAACTGCAAAGGTGCATAACAATGAGGAAACGCAAATTGGGAACTCTGACAAATAAAATGAAAGATGTGGAGACGAGATGAGTGAAGCTCAAAATTTAAGACATGTGGAAGAGGTGATGGAAAATGATTTTGCGCCTTCTTTAAATGAGTTTACATGCCTCAACAACGAAGTTGCCAGTCTTTTGTCTGAAGATGAAAAAATATCTGATCAGGAGAAATGGTTTGAACCCAAAATGGCATCCATTAAAAAATTCATGAAAGAAACTAAAACATGGATTGCAGAAGTTCATGAATCTGCACTGCAAAAAGAAAAGGATGACGAGGTTGACCTGCAAGATACTGTTAAAATAAGCGACAGTGTTTCACAGATTGGCGTCAATGTTGCTCGGCACATCCGCACGAATGGATCTCAAGTTAGTTCCTCATCAACCATATCACGAGTTTCGTCAACACGAGTTAAACAAGAAGCTGAACATGCGGCCCTGCTTGAACGTGCGGCTTCACAAAAGAAAAGACAGCAGCTTGAAATTGAAATGGCAAGACTCAAGGTTGCAAAGGAAGAACTTGAACTAGAGACTGCATTAGCGGAAAGCAGTGCAAAACTAAAAGTGCTGAAAGAATATGAAAAATCTGAAGATGGTTCGACTAGCCACACATCAGCCAAAAAGCTGCGAGTTGAGAACCGGAAGCAAGAAGGAACCATCTTTTCACTTCTTCAAGCAGACAATGCAAACTTTCACACACCACCACAAATGCTGCAATCCGTAGTTCATCATGACTTGAATTATAACACACAAACCAACAGAGGTGACGAAATACTGAAAGTCATGCAAAATCAAAATGTAATTACTGAGCTCCTTGTGAAACAACAGAAGCAATCTCAGCTACCTATGAAGGATATTCCTGTCTTCAAGGGCGATGCACTGCAATACAAGTCCTTCATCAGAGTGTTCGAGCATTCAATAGAACAAAAGACGGACAATGATCAAGACAAATTGTACTTTTTGGAACAGTTTACAGCCGGTGAACCCCAAGAGTTAGTTCGCAGCTGTGCTCACATGCCACCCAGCAAAGGTTACTATGAGGCAAAGCGACTGCTTCATAAGCACTATGGGGATGAGCTACAGATTGCCAGCGCGTACATTGAAAAGGCACTAAAGTGGCCGCAGATCAAGTCCGATGATGGGAAAGCATTGAATGCTTATGCAATGTTCTTGGTTGGATGTCGCAACACTATGGAAGACATAGACTTCCTAGAAGAGATGGATAACCCTACCAACCTACGGACGGTGGTGTCTAAACTACCCTACAAAATGAAAGAACGTTGGCGTGCTGAAGCATATGATATCAAAGAGCGAAGAGGCAGAAGAGCAAAATTTGGCGATTTAGTGAGCTACATAGACCGTCAAGCTAAAATAGCCATTGACCCTCTCTTTGGTAATATACCAGACAGCCGCCCAAGCACAACTGTGAAAACTGAATACAAAGAAAGGCTTCCTGCAAAAAGAGAGGTCCGTGGAAGCAGCTTCGCAACCAATGTTTCAACTGAAAAACAACAGCCTTCGGGAACTTGTGTGAAATCAGCAAACTCAAGTAAAACTGGGACTGCCTTTGAGAAGCCATGTTTGTACTGCCAGCAGTCTCACACCCTAGCTTCATGCAACAAAATCAAAATGCAACCACACAAGGATCGCATGGAGTTCTTGAAGTTGAAAGGCTTATGTTTTGGATGTTTAACCTACGGCCATCTCAGCAAGTTCTGCAAAAGAAGAATTGAGTGCAAAGATTGTGCGTTAAGGCATCCAGACATTCTACATATAGCAAAAAAGGAAAGTTCTGTCTCTCCTGAGAAGAATGATGGTGCTCACGGAAACCATGAAGGTTCTGTCTCATCTGAGAAGGATTATGGAGGTCACGGAGATGAAGTGTCATGTGCTCAAGTTTCTGTCAAGCAAGAATCCTGTAGCCTTACGGGGGCCGGAGAACCTGAATGTGTGTTGTCAATTGTACCGGTGAAGATTAAGTCAAAAAGGAGCGACAAGTTTGTGGAAACGTTCGCCTTTATGGACCCGGGAAGTACAGCAACATTCTGTACGGGAGACCTGCAAAAGAAATTGAACATTAAAGGGAAACCAACAAAAATACTTCTCAGCACAATGGGTCAAAACAAACCTGGAGAACAGAAAGTCATGAACAGTTATGTGATAGCGGACCTGGAAGTGTGTGGACTGGAAGACACAGAGTATATCGACTTGCCCAAGGTGTACACACACAGCAACATACCTGTTCATACCGGCAACATACCTAAACAATCAGATATTGACGTGTGGCCTTACCTCAAAGAGGTACACTTGCCGGAATTGAAAGCAGATGTAGGCCTACTCATTGGAGCAAACTGTCCAAAGGCTATGGAGCCGTGGCACATCATCAACAGTAGAGACGGAGGCCCTTATGCGGTGAAAACTGCCATTGGCTGGATCGTCAATGGGCGGATGAGAAAGGAATTGGATGACACAGACAACAAGCCACCTCAGTGTTCAGTGAACAGGATCTCTGTGATGGAAATTGAGAAGCTGCTAGTTCAACAATACAACACTGACTTCCCAGAGAGCAACTACAATGAAAAGGAAGAGTTGTCACAAGAAGACAAACTATTTATGCAGTCTGTGCAGAAAACAACCACTCTGGTGAACGGACATTACAGCATTGGATTACCATTCAGAAACGGGAAGCTCCAAATGCCTAATAACCGTTGTGTAGCAGAACAGCGCATAGTTAGTTTGCTCAGAAAATTCAAGAAGAATCCTGTGTTCTTTGAAGAGTACAAAGACTTCATGGATACCATCATTGCCAAAGGCTATGCTGTCCCAGTTCCAGCACATCAGCTTAACCGTGACGACAAGAAGGTGTTCTACATACCACACCATGGGGTGTATCACCCCAAGAAAAGAAAGTTACGAGTGGTCTTCGACTGCACAGCCTCGTTTCAGGGCCGATCACTGAATGGAGAGTTACTTCAGGGGCCCGACTTGACCAACACGCTGGTTGGTGTCCTCTTAAGATTTCGGGAGGAGCCAATAGCCATGATGGCAGACATCGAGTCGATGTTTTATCAAGTCAACGTTCCAGAAGAGGACATGGATCTCCTCCGCTTTCTTTGGTGGCCTGATGGCAAATTGGATGAGCCCTTGGAAGAATTTAGGATGACAGTGCACCTCTTCGGTGCCACCTCGTCACCAAGTGTCGCTTCATATGCCCTGAGAAGAACCGCAGAGGACCACAAAGCCACTGCATCCCCAGAAGCTGTGCAAACAGTCTTACATAGCTTTTACGTAGATGACTGCTTGACAAGCTTAGCTACAGAGAACGACGCAGTGACCTTGGCTAGCGACCTTCGCACTTTGTGTGCTAGTGGAGGCTTCACTTTAACAAAATGGATGAGTCACAGCAGGAAGGTGTTAATGTCCATCCCAGAAGTACATCGAGCCAATGAAGCAAAAGACCTGGATTTAAGCCATGATGTTTTACCAGTTGAGAGGGCTCTTGGCATACAGTGGGATACAGAAACAGACACTTTCACCTACAGCATGAAGCTACAAGACAGACCGATGACAAGAAGGGGCATTTTATCCATTGTCAACTCAATCTACGACCCCCTTGGTTTTCTGGCCCCGGTCGTCTTGCCTGCTAAACTCCTGCTGAAAGAGCTTTGTAAAGAGCAACATGGCTGGGATGACAACATTGATGAAAAACATGCTGAAGTTTGGAAAAGATGGAAAGAAGATGTTACGCACCTTTCCAACTTCCATGTAAACAGATGTTTGAAACCTTCAGACTTCGGAGGCACTGCCACAGCCCGTCTACATCATTTCTCAGATGCCTCAGAGTATGCATATGGCACTGTGTCTTATCTACTGCTAGAAAATAAGCAAGGCAAGAAACATTGTTCTTTCCTGATGGGGAAAGCAAGGGTGACTCCACTCAAGCAGGTCACAATTCCCCGACTTGAATTGACGGCAGCAGTCACTGCAGTGAAGATGGACAAGATGTTACGTCAAGAACTCAAAGTTCCACTGCAACAATCTGTCTTCTGGACCGACAGCACAACCGTGCTCAGGTACATTGACAATGACACTGCTCGATTCAAAACTTTTGTTGCGAATAGAGTCACATTGATTCGAGAAGCCACCAAGCCTTCTCAATGGAGTTACATTGGAACAGCAGAAAATCCTGCAGATCAAGCTAGCAGGGGCCTGAAGGCCAAGAGTTTGATACAGGGAGGAACATGGATTAATGGGCCAGACTTCTTGATGAACAATGAATGTGATTGGCCAAAACAACCTATGGAAAGGAAAGAAAACCTTCAAGACGATCCGGAGGTCAAAAACACAGTTACAGTCAACATTGTCAAAGTCGAAGATAA
Organism: Scomber japonicus; assembly: GCF_027409825.1. Lineage (NCBI taxonomy): Eukaryota > Metazoa > Chordata > Actinopteri > Scombriformes > Scombridae > Scomber > Scomber japonicus. Next base: position 143,493 of record NC_070583.1, on the reverse strand, counting down.
CATCGAACCAATGAACAAGTTGTTCAATTATTATTCGGACTGGCATAAACTAAAAAGGTCAGTTACTTGGATTTTAAAGGCAAAGAAAGCTTTGTGGCAGCTGAAGGACAAAAGAAAAGAGTTCTCAAGAACTATCAGTCAAACTGAAAAGGACCCAGAAAGACAAAAGTTGAAACTAGAACAGCACATGGAAAAATACAAAATGACAACAGAACGGAAATCACTTACCTTGGATGATCTGGACACTGCAGAGTCAGAAATAATTCAGTTCAGCCAAAGACAACAGTTTGGAGAAGAAATCAAAGCTCTGGAAAAGGGCAAACAAATCAGTTGCAACAGTCGGCTGTTCAAACTAGATCCGATTCTCCAAGATGGCACCTTGAGAGTTGGCGGAAGACTCAACTTGTCGGCCATGCCAGAAAGCATCAAACATCCAGTGATACTCTTTAAAGACAGTAGAGTCGCCACACTAATCTTGAGAGACATACACCAAAGAACAGGACACTCTGGACGGAGTTATGTCTTGGCACACCTAAGAAGCAAGTATTGGATTCCACAAGCCAATTCTGCCATCCGAAAGTTAATCAACAAGTGCACAGTATGCCGCAGGGCAAGTGGAAGGGTCGGTGAGCAAAAGATGGCAAACCTACCTGAAGATCGCCTCATGCCCGACAAACCTCCTTTTACAAACACTGGTGTTGATTACTTTGGGCCATTTGATGTTAAGCGGGGCCGGAGTACAGTCAAGAGATATGGAGTGTTGTTCACTTGCCTCATCCTCAGAGCCGTGCACATTGAAGTTGCAGACAGCCTCGACACAGACTCCTGCATCAATGCAATTCGACGTTTTGTTTGCAGAAGAGGTCAAGTCACTATCATGCGTTCTGACAATGGCACTAACTTTGTGGGCGCTGAAAGGGAGATGAGAGAAGCCATAAAATGCCTGGATAATGACAAGATAGAAAGAGCTTTGCAACCAAAAGGGATAAAATGGATATTTAACAGTCCAGCTGCTTCCCATCAGGGTGGGATTTGGGAAAGACAGATTCGTACAGTTCGAAGAATCCTCAATTCCCTGTTGAAAGAGCAAGCTGTGAACGACGATTGTCTTCAGACAATAATGTGTGAGGTTGAGAGCATCATTAACGGCAGGCCGCTCACAAGTATCTCGGATGACATAAATGACATTGAGCCTCTAACGCCTAATCATTTATTGTTGTTGAAGTCTCAACCCAGTATGCCTCCAGGCATCTTCAGCAAAGACGACACATACACAAGAAAACGATGGAAGCAGGTCCAATATCTTGCAGATTTATTCTGGACAAGGTGGACGCGTGAGTATCTTCCATTCCTTCAAGAACGCCAGAAATGGACAAGACCAAGGAGGAACTTTGTAGTTGGAGATGTTGTCTTACTGGTGGACAGTTCTTCCCCCCGCAATTCCTGGCTCATGGGAAGAGTAGTTGAGACGTTGCCAGACTCCAGCGGAATGGTGCGAAGAGTGAGGATAAAAACCAAGACCAGCATCTTAGAAAGGCCTGTTAACAAACTATGCTTGTTGGAAGAAGCAGAGGAGAAGATTTGAGAAAAGTAAGAAGCAAAGAACACCAGCTTCATTTGGACAGTTCATGGACATTTTAAGTCTAGTATTTTGAGTCTTAATGTTTAAGTTTGTAATTGCTTAGTCCTCATGTCTAACCAATTAGGGGCCGGGTAATGTAAGGGCCAATAAGTTAATAATTTAATGGTAATAATTTAGTTTAAAAACAGTTAAAATTGGTTATGACAGTGTAATTATAATTCATATAAGATTTAAAATATCTTAGTTTAAAATGTATAGTTCAGTGATGTGTACATGATAAAGATGTTCTGTGCCTTTAAATTTTTTGTTGTGATGTCACTGTGCCTGTGACCGGGTGTAGTAGTTTAGTTTGAGGTCAGATAATGTGGAAGCAACACAGTCTTTTGACCGTGCATCAGGCATAATTTACTTTCAAGTTTTACAAGTAAACATTGTGAAAGAAAAGAAAAGTTGTCTCCTCGTCTCATTGCACGCGTGGCAAAGGAGTGTTGATGGACTGACTTCAACGTTTGGTGAGAACAGAGTGCCACTAAACTGAGCTCTCAACAAAGTTTGACCTGCCTAAATCGCACCTTTTTAGTTTTTTCCAGGCAAGGCATTTTATTCAGAATCAGAACCCCAAATTCCCCAGCCGCCCCCCTGAAACTTTGGTTGACTCTTTACTGGCTCTTGATCCTAAACAAAAGCGGCTTATTTCTAACATTTACAGCCTCATTAATTCTGCTATTGACACCCCGGCTTCTGGTCCTAAGGAGTCCTGGGAGCAAGAGCTTGGGTCCACACTGCCCGATGATTATTGGCAACAAGTTTTACGGTTGGTTCATTCCTCTTCAATCTGTGCGAGGCACGGCCTCCTGCAGTGTAAAGTTGTACACAAAGCTCATTACACTAATTCGAGGCTATCTCGGATTTATCCCAATGTAACTGATTCATGTAATAGGTGTAAACAATCCCCAGCCGACCATTCCCATATGTTTTGGTTTTGTCCCAAGCTCGCCACATTTTGGTCTGAAATCTTTAATACTCTAAGCACAGCATATAACACTTCTATATCTCCTGATCCCCTCTTGGCCTTATTTGGTGCCCCCTTGCAGCCTCTTGCCTCTAAAGTTTTGCGTACTGTTCTTCCCTTTGCCACTATATTGGCCAGGCGACTCATACTTCTTAATTGGAAACACCCTCAACCTCCATCTCATAGTAGATGGGTGAAAGAAGTGCTACTGTCCATTAAACTTGAAAAGCTTAGATTTTCCCTCAAAGGTTCCTTAGGCCATTTTGATAAAACTTGGAAACCTCTCTTAAATTATATTGAATCTTTAACATCTCTGCCTGATTGTGATGACTGAGCCCCCCCTACTTAATTGAATTTTATTTATTTTATTTATTATTATGGTTTGTCTTTTTGTTCTTGTTGTTTTTTGTTTGTTTGTTTATTTGTTTTTTAATTTCATTTGCTTGTCTACTGTATCTCCCTTACTCATGCACCTGTACGTACTCTGAAATGTTTACAAGTCATCGGACTTCATTTTTGAGTGGGTTGGGATTGTGGGAGGGAAAAAATGGGGGAAAATATTGGGTTGGAAGTCTTCTGTCATGTTGTACTGGTATGTTGTTACCTGTGTAAATCCTTCCAATAAAGAGAATCATCAAAAAAAAAAAACGAAAATTTAAACGAATGACTGGTAAAAATACATTATAAGCTGATTTTTATGACCCTGTCAGTCAAAATGAAAGTCTAGCGAAACTTCTGCTGCAGTGTCTTCGGGTTACTTTGTTTTACGTAGTATATGATTGTTTACAAAGCAAATTGAATCTCTTTCGTTAATCTATGGTTTTATTGCATATTTTATGGTTCAAAGTAAGTTTTTTCTTTTTCTTTTTGGTGATAAATCAGTTTATTCAGTCTCTTTGGACAGCAGCTAGATAGCCTACCGCAGATTAGATCTAAGGTGAACTGTTTGATTGATTTGGATCCTTATAAGGTTCCAAACTTGTCTCACCTCTGCATGAATCCGCGTTTATATATATTTTTTTTATTGATGTCACCTCCGGGACTCCGTAGTAGTACACATTCTAGTGTTTTTTTTTTCATATCAACTCGCGGGAAGATAAACAAAGAACGACTAACACAACCATACTAACGAGAGAGAAGTAGCCTATAAGATTTATTAATTATTATTATTATTGTTATTATTATTATTGTTATTATTATTATTGTTATTATTATTGTTATTATTATTGTTATTATTATTACATATGATAATAAGTATGTGGCGATTTATTGCGGGGGCTCAACCGCCAGCAAAAAAGGTCAAGAGAGTGGCAAGGGAGGATGGAGAGGAGGGAGAGGGAGACCCGGCTAACATTAGCGGCGAAATGCCGGTTCCCCCGCCGACATCAAAACCAAAGCCAATAAGAAAATTCAACCAAAAGTGGTTTCTCAACCAGGCCGGTGGGAAGAGAACGTGGCTCCAATACAATGAAGGAGCTATGTTTTGTAGTGTGTGTCGCTCCCACGCAAAGGAGAAGAGTCGCGGGAATGCCTTTGTTGTTGGCTGCAAGTCGATGAAAATCGAGAGCGTCATTTCCCACGAGCAATCCGCCTGCCACCGCGATTGCACAGCGATCTTCAAAGCGAAGTCCGTGCCCCTGGAAAAGGCGGCCCCCGTCCAAGCCCTGATCAAGCTGTCGGATGGCAACAGGCAGAAGATGAGCCTTCTTTTTCACAACGCACACGCCATCGCCAAGCAGGCTCGTCCCTATACGGACTACGTATGGATGTGCACGTAAGTCATTATGTTCATCTTCTTACTCACTACTACATCGACAGGCAACAGCACATACTTACTTTTTAACCTCTTAAATTCCAGGGTCCCCCAATTTGGTCATGCTGCACACTCCGCTACAAGGAGAAACTCCGCTACAAGCACATATAAATGGCCATTTTGGAGAGTTCACCTAAGCAGTCTGTACTAAAGCCTCTGTTTTAGAGAATATGTAGAGATAATGGTCACACATTGTGCTATGCTTTGATTTAGAGTTTTAACTTCATCCTGATCACTTCAAAGAGATATTCATGAAAATGTGTGATTTTTTTTAAGCCAGAAATTAAATGTCATTTATGATTGATTTACTCTGAGCCAGTGACATTACACATCTGAACAAATTTCACAAGTGTTCCCTTTATTATGACACCAAAATTATTCAAATAGACCTTGTAGATGCAGATACAGTACTCTATTCATTTTGGGCTCTATTTCAAGCAGAAACCTAAAAAAGAGTCTAGAGAACTTACTGTCTGCAACATTTTGCTATTCTAAAGTCGATTTGTTTTGATGTTTTGCTTCCCTCTTTTTACAGTTTGGATGAGAAAAAGGGACTGGATGTGGGGAAGACATACAGGAACGACAAAGCATGTAGACTTTTTATAAAGTACATTGCTCAAGCGGAACGAGAACAGCTGAGCAAAATTATACAACAAGCCAAATTTTGCTCAGTAATGGTTGATGGTTCAACTGATGGTTCCGTGAAGGAGGAGGAGAGGGTATATGTTCGGGTCTGCAAGGAGGGGAAGGTAAGAAAATAGTCTACATAATAAGAAAATCACACACAAAAAACATAAGAAAATGAGCACCACCATGTAATGCATGTCTATCAAGTATGTGTAATTAAATCAAATCATTCATTCAAGGTGGACGTCAAGTTTGTCGGTGTGGATGCAGTGGAGAAATCCGACGCTGCCCACATCACCCAGGCTGTGAAGACCCAGATGCAGACTGTCTGCAAGGAATGGGAGGACAAACTGATAGCCTGTGCTACAGACGGTGCTGCAGTCATGACTGGGGAGAAGACTGGCGTCGTCACAAGGCTGAGAGGAGAGAAGAAGGGGTACATATTGGGTGTGCACTGCATGGCTCACAGACTGGAGCTGGCCTACTGTGACGCCATTAAGGGAGAACCCATGTACAGTAAGGCAGAAGAGCTACTCAGTGGACTGTACACCTTTTACCACACAAGTCCGCTCAATAGAGCAAATATAATAAAAAGCTTTGAGATCTGTGGCCAAAAACCCCTAATGCCCACAAGAATTGGGGGGACCAGATGGGTGGGTCACCTTCTCAAAGCCCTTGACCACTTCTTGCGGGGATACAGAGCAATCATATTACATCTTGAGCAGGTAATTGCCATTTAAAGATTTAGATGATAATGTAATTTGTACTGGCAGCATATTATATATAAATCATTAAATTACCATTATATAATTAACTTCTATAGAATACAGGCAGCATTGTTAATATTTAAGGACGGTATATAAACATATATTTGTGTATGTGTATATTTCAGATTCAGTCTCCAGATTCAGATGGGGTTCGGGGAGTGGCACAGGCAAAGGCCAGGAAGTTTTATGCCTCTGCCAGAGACAGTTCCTTGCTGTCGTTCTTGGGCTTCCTCCATGATGTCCTCACCCATCTGAGTAGTCTGTCTGCTTCTCTGCAGACCTCTACCATCACTCTGCCAGATGCTCATGCCTCCGTGGTGGCCACCCAAGCCTTGCTTGATAAGTACCAGACCAGAGGCCTGTACTACGAAGCTGGATTTTCTCTTATCGAGGTAACTTCAGGGTTAACCCTGGGTTTTCCGTACTACGAAGCTGGTTCACTTCTTACCGGGGTAAATCACCATGGTAACTTATGCTGAACGGCTAACCTGCTCCGGAGCAGGTTATGTTCTGGATAAGAGATCAATGAGTACAAAAGCACCACCTCCTGACCAATCAGCTCTCTTAGAAAATGACCTGCCCATTCTTAAAAGATCCTGGCTGTCAACATTGGTGCGCGGATCGCGAGAGGAGCGCTTAGGAGAGAATGAGCTTTTAGGGATAGATGCAATTTTTTAATTGGCCAAAATATATATTTGTAAAATAATCCTTGAGGCACATGAGTGATATTATTCTGTATGTTATACAGTTGGTTTGAAATCATTCACTCAAATGGTGAAGCGCATAATAGGTTTGTATTTTGAATGTTGAATATTAAACTAACTTAATGTCTCTTATGAAAGGAAGGGCACTGAGGAAGCGATCTGCATGTTTGTGATTGGTCAGACGCTGCAAACACCTCCTTTTTATGTGAGCACGCAGAGATCCAGATTGGAAAACCCTGGGTTGATTTACCGAGTTGATAACCAGCTTCGTAGTACCGCTTATCCTGGACTGCGAAGATCTGGTTAAATCAACCCAGGTAACGGAGAGAGATCCTGGATAGGTTAATCCAGCTTCGTAGTACAGGCTTCAGGTGTGTCACTGGCTAGTTTGTGATCTTTGTGTGACTAAACTTTTCAGTCAATTATTTAACTCATAGTTCAATTATTTGACACATATTTGAGAAACTTACACAAGGAGTTACTAAAACTAAATCTTAACTAATTTATTTTTTACATATTAAGACCAGGACCAATGATGCAGGCAACAAGTGGCCCCTTGTTTGAGGGAGTTCATCTAGAGGGCAGGAATGACAAGGCAGCCAAGGAGGACGTTTCCCTCCTGAGAAAACTCAGGGAAAGCCTGAGTAAGCGTTTTGAGGTCAAGAGTGCAGGTGTGGTGGCCGCCACCAAGTTGGCTAGTTTCAATAACTGGCCAGAGAATGCTGCAGCAGGTTTGTTTAGTGTTAAACAACACCAGCACATATTCCATATTACAAGAGTTGGACATGTATTTCACACTATCAGGACAGGGCAGGCTGTTTTAGTGGGCTACAAATAGCATTCACTTTTAGAAAAGGATGCAACAAACTTTGATTAATATGAATATTCAGACAGCTTAACTCATAACATCTTTTTTGTTATTACCAGCCTTTGGGGACCAAGACATTGACTGCCTCTGCCAACATTTTGGTCCTGTCCTCAACTCTGCTGGAGTCTGTGTTGCCAACATCCCTGACCAGTGGACCATCATGAAGGCAAGAATTTATGCAGAAGAGGAGAGGGTGGAAAAGCTGTCCTGGTCTGAGGTCAACAGAAGGCACAAGGGGCCGTGTCCAGATGTCCTCAGCCTGATGGACCTGATCCTTACCATCCCTGCTTCTTCTGCAGACTGCGAGAGAGGCTTCAGCACAATGAAGCAGGTTAGCACTCACTATCATTTTGATTATTTTTGTGAGGGCCCAAAAAGAGTGCCTGTAGTATCCACTCACTTACTTCCATGTCCATTTTCTTTGTTTTGATACAGGTCAAAACAGATTGGAGATGCACCCTTGAACCTTCCTCGCTGTCAGATCTACTTATGATCCAGCTGAATTCACAAGGTATAGATATGTCCGACCCCTCTGCAGCCCTTAATCTGTGGCACACAGACAGCATCCGAAGAAGAAGGCCAGACTTCATGGCAAGAAAAGTTCTGTTGGGTTTACTTAAAAATGTTGTTTCAAGTGGTTCCACATAACTTTGTTAAGTAGCTGTTAATAAACCAGTTTTCATACCATTTACTCAATATAATTAAGTATATTGTACAACAGTGACTTAAGTAAGTTCAACTTAATCAGGTTACTTTCTTTTTATGTATGTATTTTATGTAAGCCTAAATTACACTTATGTGATATTGTTAAGTTCAGTGAATGAACTGGATTTATATTACTGCAATACATGGTTATTGAGTCAGAGTAACTTGATGTGGTTAAGTTAGTCTTAATTGAGTTTAGTTTGTCAAGTTAAAATGATAAAAATAGAAAAAAGCTGTTAACAGAGGGGGAAATAATCACAACTTTTCCCAAAACAGCACTTTTATTAACCACTCAATGCAGCCTGTTACACAAAAACTCTGCATAAAAATGCTTGTACTTGCACATGCATGAACATTACATGTTTACCAATTAGTTTAATGTATTGTTATTAGCTGAGATTTAAAGAGCACCCATAATTAAATTTTAACATAACATTATAAAGTGCCACAAGATTTTTATTTTCAATTAACATATTGCCAATAAATTCAAATTCTTAACTCCAGCCATGGCAAGGGTTATGCCTTTTGGGCACAAGCTTTTTAACAGCATGAGGTTGCCAGAATCTTTTTGGGCTCACAGTGATACAATAAGAGGCAGCTTATAACAACTTTAACTGCTGTACACGTAATTTGACAAATGATCATGACACAATTTGACACATAATAATGCCACAGAAAAATCATGAAAAAATCAAGAACACTCAAACAATCTTATGTCTGTGGGCCAAATCAACAAAATCTCCACAGAGGACTTTACAAAAGCATCAACCAGCAGCATTTGGTGTCCAGTCAGTAGTGTGATACCACTGCTTTAGTGTCCCATTTGAAACTTCTACCTTTCGGGCATAATAGTAACCGTAAGAAATTACAAAAAATGTTAACAGACGGTCAAAACTATAGCTCAAGTAGTCAAAATAAGAAAAACATTTCAGTGCAATGAATAGCCTCCAGGTCACATCACTGTCATGGCTTTATGCATTCATTCCAGCAGTTTGTTTATGAGTACCTGGATTTTGGTTGAAAGCCTGTGTGTATCAAGTTCCATCACGATCTTTTGAATGAATTCAAACGTGTACCTGAGGTCAGTTGGATAGCTCAGGTTCAAGCTGTAGATGATACCGAACAGCAAGGCACAAGCTGTGGCGACATCTTTGATTCCAGAGAGCACCTGCACACCTTCAACGATGATGCCCACATCTTCTGGAAGTTGATCAACATCTGCACCTGGATGTTTTATCACATAGATGCCGATGACCGTCTGCTCCAAAGCTCTCTGGGTTTCATTTAGGGGTCTCACTCTAAAAACAGACAAAAAGGGACAAGATAATTTAATAAAAAGTCTCCCACTGAATTCACATGAAATTTACACCATCACCTTGATAACTGACTCCACTAGTGAAGTCAGTTAAAGGGATAGTTCAACATTTTGTCAAATTGGCTCATCACCATAATCGCTATAGTCATAGCAGTAGGTTTGTTACCTTTAATTGTCAGTGCAAGCTATTTTTAGTACGGCGGAGCAGAGCGGCGAGCTGCTCAGAGCTATGCTATGGAGGTTAAGGGAATTTCTTGGTTTCCCTCATCAAACTCATCAAATACACAACCCAACTTAAAAACGCTGTCGTGGACACGTTAAACTGCACATTCACCACGCTATGAGATAATAACAGAACGTTATGAAGCGGAGTTGTTTTAGAGGTAAATTCATGCAAAACTACTGATGCGCGTTGCGTTCAGGGACAGTTTTTCAGCAAACTGTCTCTGCCTTTACCCTGTATTTACCTCGAAAATGGCTCCGTTTCGTATCGTTCTGTTATTATCTCATAGCGTGGTGAATGTGCAGGTCACAACTTGTCCACGAAAGCATTTTGGAGTTTTGGGATTTTGTATTTGATGAGTTTAATGAGGGAAACCAAGAAATTTCCTTAGCCTCTATAGCGTAGCTCTGAGCAGCCTGCTGCTCTGCTCTGCCGTTCTAAAAACAGTTTGCACCGACAATTAAAGGTAACAAACCTACTGCTATGACTATAGGGATTATGGCAATGGGCCAATTTGCCAAAATGTTGAACTATCCCTTTAAATAAAATAGATAAATAAATAAATAAAAACATTGATGTGAGCATATTTACCGCTCTATTCAATGGTGAATGAAAATATCACTTTAAAACATCTGAACACTTACTGTGTATTCCTTCACTAGCTCTTCGGGGTCTTCATTGAGATACAAAGCTACTGCTTGGAGGCTGCAAGCTCTTCTTGTTTCGATGGAGTCGTTCTGGAAACACAACAGACAAATATACTGTATTGTACTGTACTGTAGTTAACAACAGGTGCACTTGCCAATTAGCAACAACTGTTTGTGTGTGTGTGTGTGTGTGTGTGTGTTGCAGGTAATTAACACAAACCTGGTCAATAAGAGCCATGACATTTGTGATTTTGCGACCTGCTGCTCCTCCTTTCTTACGGAGAATTCTTGCCAACTTGTCATAGTAGTGGTCCAGCTGCGACATAAACTTTGGGATGAGTGGGATGGTGGTTATCCGCGTGAACTCCGCGCTTATCTAGGAACATGTTTCAACGAGACAAAAAAAGTACAGAAGAATAACACACAACTTACAATGTACAAATATATAATTCAAAGCCCTCATCTCGCCTGATTAGTGACAAATGAGCAAGAATTTGTAAGAAAATCCAACACACAGACCTATCATAATTGTTACAAATAGTGATGTCAGTTTTGGGCTCTACAACATAGGCCTATTCAGTACATGAATTAAAGACAATTTACTCAGTGAACTGCAAATTCAAGACTTGCCTCATCTTCCATAAAAAGTGCAGGCCATCTGCTTTTGAATTCTGCGATGAAGGGCATATCTTGAACCACTTCATACCGGTGATGGGCAAAAGTTTTCTCCATCTTCTCTTTTATCACCTGATGGTTGCCCCTTTTCTTGACCTCAGATAGCAGTTCCACTCGCTCCTTTTCAAGACTCTCTTTATCTTCTCCAGCTGGGTACTGAGGGCAGAAATTAACTTCGGCCCTCCTGGGTTTCTTAACTTGGTTAGGACTTGACGAGTTACCAGGCTGTCTATTTTTCATGGAGTTAATGCTCATTTCTTGGCATCCCAAGCTCCTAAGCTTAGTGCGGTAGTTGCCCATTTTGTACTTTAAGCTGATCTTCCAACCATAGAAACCAGAAACAGATCCCTGTTCCTTTAAGCATGGATGTTTTATGATCAAAGCTTCAGCAACATCATCTAACTGTGCAGAGGTAGGGTATCCTGTTGTGTACTTCATTATTTCAGAAGCCAAGGCCTGCAAAATGTCTGACCTGACTTTGAAACTTGGGTTCAGCCGCTTGCCTTCAGCGAGGAATTCCTGGTTTGCCTTTGACAGCTGCATCTCTACTTCATAGGAGAACGGAGGAACAGGGAAGCTGCGTGGCCAACCCTGACATCTTAGTGACGAGGCTGGGGATGAGGTTGAAGTTGAAGTGGTCGACTCAGAGGATGAAAGTATATCAGTGTCTGCAGAGGAATCATCCATCCCCTGAAAAGGTGTACATGGAGTATGACTGGGTGCCTGTGTGTTTCTTGGTATAATCACTTTTACAGTTCCTTTGTCTTCGACATCTGTTGTTGAATTCAGGTTCATAAACTGGTCAAAATCATTGTCCATGTACTGCAGTCTGAACTCTCCTTCAATTCCACACTGTTTTTGAATCTCAAATTTAAGACTGTCCACAGAGTCTGGTATTCCAGAGGGCAAAGTTAGCTTCACACAGTTATCTTCGCCTAGGATTATCCGAAGCTTTGCTGGAGTAGACATCGTGCGTACCTTTACATCAGTCTCTTACTCTGAAAGAGAAAGTATATTAGTATGAAAGCACCACTACTGACAGATATGACATTTTAGTATTTTACAAGGCTCAAAAGTCACGGAAAACTAAGAGTAAGTAAAGACTAAGTTTGTGTGTCCCCCCCTGTGTTGCACTATATGAACAATAAAAAAAAGGCTTTGTTCTGTCTCCACTACTGTACAACTAAGTCAACTTAGGGCTAAAATGTTTCATTAAACACTCTGTGGTGGATCTTTTTCAACCCTTGTAATTTGTAAAAAAAACCAAAAAAAACCAAAAAAAAAACAAAACATTATTTCAAATACACTGTAAATTAGACAACTTTGTCACTGTGAGATTTGTTTTTTCACTTTGACAGAGGTATGCCAAAACTTAATGCCAAGCTACACGAGATGCTAACCAGTATCAAAAGAACCAGTAGATGTACAGAGGAGAAAAAAAGGTATCTAAACATATTGTGTAAGTTTGAGTTAGTCAAAAAAACTACATTTTGCCCAAAACAAGGATTCCTTTAGTATTACCTGAAGAATGTATGTATCTTTTCAAAGTAACCATACGGAGGGTGCCAACTTTGTAAGCACAGAGGGGGTAACGATCCACAAGTTGACTCAGTTCAATCACACAGACATCCCTTGGAGAAGGATCCAACTCGAAGGATCTGTAGTGTTCTCTGTACCATGAGCTTAATTTTTTTACTATGAAGGCCAGTCCATCTTTTAAAACACACATCTGCATCACAATTTCGGCAAAGTCTGGCAATCCACCAACAAATCCATGCACTATTATCATGCCACTTCTGAAGTTGATGCCATCAGCAGATACATTCTGTGCCAGATTGACAACAGTAAGATCAGGGTACTTCTGATGGAGGCTAACTGCTACCTCCTCTTTAAGGACATCAAGAGGGACTGTTGAGACTTGTGCAACCTCGAGAGCGTTTTTTTCACAGCTTGATGAAAATATAGTATGACCAATCATGAGCTGATGTTTAGTGGCCAAAGACAATGTTATGTTTTTAAAACAGTTGGTATGCCTCACCACTTGTTTAAAGTAACTGTGCTTGGATTCAAACCTTAAAGTCCAGAAAGAAACAATGGGACCAAAGAGAAGGATCAGTGCCGGATAATGCTCCAGGTAATGTTGTTTTGGTAGGAGCTTTCTTTCTGGGAAAAGTGTGCAATACTTGTGCCTGTGCTCTGATATTTTGGTCTCCAAGTATGCAATTGACTCATTGGTATGTACAGGACAAACAACCAGATCAACAATATCCTTCAAATCTAATACAAGCTGCCACGCTGGTTCGTCTTCTGGAATTAGTTTTCCAACAATCAGTGGTATTAATCTTATCAGACACCAGTTCTCATGTGAGTTGCCACCTATATTTTTTTTACTTTGGAAAGCACGTGGCAATATCTGCGGACGATTCGTTTTATCCCCCCACTTGTATGGGAAAGCCTGAATTAGTTCATTTAAACCATCAAAAGTGAAGTACTTCTTACCTAACAACAGTCCAAAACACTGAGCAAGTTCAATGGGTACTATCCCCTCGAAAAGGTCATGAGAGAGATCTGGGGGGAAACCTGCTGTAACCTCAAAGAACGAAAGGCTCTCAGCTAAAGGACATGTAGTTTTGACTCCACAACAGGGTTTACCTTGCTCACATGCACTTGCTACATGTGTATGGTGTAGCTCTTTAGTTCTGAGACTGAAGCCACCCTCTTTGACCTCCTGTGACTGAATTTCACTGCGTGTGGCAGTACAAAACCGACAGAAAAAATCCCCAGAAAAACTCTCCACGAACCCAGCTAATCCATGGGCACCGAGGTTGTCGGCCACTACACACTGCACCGTACCTCTGATGAATGTTCCTAGATGATCAATGAAAACACCCTGCTGCTCTAAAGTGACAAGATCACGCAGAAAAGGCTCAAATATTTTTTTATAGCCAAATGTTTTTACATCTTCACTTTTACAAAGTAATGCAAGATAAATTGAGTTCAGTGATGACTGACAAACTGGCAGCAAGTTCCCTAAAATCCAATAAACCCCACAAAGTTTATGTTTTTTTCGTGAAGTCCCTAAGGGATTACAGATTTCAAAGTCATCTATGTAAAGGCACAACGACAGTCTTAATTCCTCACCTGCGAGAAACTCATTATTTTTAAAGTGACAACCATCTTGATAACATCTATACTCCCCATGTACTGAATGATGGTCTGCGTGACTATCAACAACTTTCTGAAGTATGTTTTTCTGTCTGAGTAACTGCTCTAAGGTTTTCAGAACAGGAATATACTGGAAGGTTCGTCTTGTTTTTGAGTCAAGTATGTACTCTACTGGATCGACGATGTCAACATTTTCTTTGTAATACTTGCTGCGTTTATGAGCAGTGGCTAGTGGGCCATCTTTTGCTATACCTTTTAATAAAGGATTACATGAAGATAATGCACTAGTCAATTCTTTAATTACTATCTGGTCCACACAGATATTGTGATTTCTCAAGGTTTCTTGAATTGCTTCGTTTGATATGGGCACAGACGCAGATCCTATCAAATAATGCAATTCAGCAAGCAATTCATCTATTGCTGTGCGTGGAACATGGAAATAGTTTTCAAGTTTTAGTAAAAGAGATCCTAATCTCAGTTCTATAGTCTTCGATAAATCCTGTTCTTTTGTTTCACTTTCTACATCACTATCAGAATCAACATCACACTCACCACTATGAGCTGAATTATCAGTGTCACCATCTGCTAAATTTTCTGCTTCACTAGTGTTTACAATACCTACTTTAAAATCTTTAAGAGAATATGGAGTGTGCTTTCTATTTCTGTGGGACTTGAAAGTACCATAAATATTTGTCTGGAAAGAGCAGCCCTGAAACATACAATTCACTGTTTCATGGTTCTTGAGATGGTTATTGATGTGACAAAAATACTCTTGTGCTGATCCTATGTAAGTGCTTGTACACAACTGACAGTTAAATGTAGCTGAAGTAACACAGTTTTCAACACTTTGATTAATATGTGACCTGCTTAAATGACTATGAAGAGCATTCCAAGTTTTGAATACACATGGGCAATCAGAGTAAGGGCATGGGTATGGGTGCCTGCGGCCAAAATTGCCATGAGCTAACCTGTAATGTTTTAGAAGATGGACTCTTGTTGATGCAGTTGTACCACAGTCTTTACAAGCCCACATTCATATCTGTTGAAAAAAAGAAAGTGAGATTAGAATTAAAACATTAAAGGCAGTCCTATGCAACAGATCCTTCAATTTCCTACCAGGCTTCCCCTCCTTTGGCAAACCACTACCCCTTCAGTAAAAATATAACTTGTAATTAATTTATTAATTTATTTTGTTCAATTACTCGTAAGCCATATAGACCCAGTTGAGGATCCAGGAGCACCCTGTATAATCCCAAATCTCCAGAAAATCCCAAACCACAGAAATCCCCCCAAAAAGTACATTGATGAAGAATTTTTGCAGTAAAAAATAAAAAATAAAACGATTTTGAAAGTGTGTGTGTGTGTGGTAGCCTATACTAATACGCCTGCATTAATGTTTTTATTATTGTAGTAGTAGTAAGGGTGACACCTAAACATCTGTACAGTTCTCTTGTAAACAACAACAACAAAATCAACACCGACAACTGACTTTTGATGACAAAAGACAAAACATTTAGCAACTGACACACAGTTCTTTCCTTTCTCCGAGTTACAACTTTTTCTTTCCTTTCTTTTAGTGTGTGTGCGTGCCTGCCTGTGCGTGTGTGTGTGTGTGTGTGTGCGCGGATCAGTTCGACAGACAGACGGCGCGGGATTTTCAAACTGCTATCTGAGAGATTTCTCGCAAAATCTGGCGACTTTTCAAACACTCTTGACGACTAACAACGAGCGGTCAACGGGGTTGTTGTTACTAACGTCTGTGCTTTGTGTCACCGAGCTTCAACGAGCCGCCATGAGCCCCGCCGCCGCCTCTCCCCTCTCACCTGTGGCTGCAGTGTGACGGAGCAGCCCCCACGCCCGCACCGCTCCATGAGGGGGGAGAAATAAAATACGCTATATTTTTAATCCAAATGTGTTTTTCTGCACTTAGGGCAAGAGGAGTAGGGCAATACATTCAGCATGGCCTTGCAATAAAAAAACGCAAAGACGAGATAAAAACTCTTTGACAGTGAAAAAGTTAATAAGCAGGCTGCTCGCGTTCGACTGTAGGGCCGTGCTAACTGAGTTAACACTACTTGCATTTTGAAACAATGGCAAAAAATGTGTTTACTTACCTCTATTTCGAGGATGCTCGGTGTGTTTCTCCATGTGCTCAGAGAACTTCTCATGTGCCGCGAAAAGGAAAATGGCGGAGGTAATGAGATGAGTGGTGTCCTCAGAGGGCCAAACTAGCTACTTTTGGTTTTACATAGTAACAGGTACATGATTTCTTTGCGTAGGGTTAACAAACACAGCCACGTAAACCTGACATTGCATATTTTTGCTTTCAACTAACACAACCAACTTAAGTTGACATTAAAACTCGTGGTTTTTGAGTAAATCAAATATAATACTATGTTTTAAAGCCAACAACAGTGACATTTCCTTTTTTTGAGAGCAGGAAACAAGAGACAGGACCAGTGCTTCACCAGAGGTGAACTGTCTGAGTCTGACTCTGAAGAAGAGTCTGGAGAATAGTGAACACTGAAGAGAAGATGGACCAAACAGAGACTCTGTTTGACCAGCATGGTCAAGAAAGGACAGGAGGAAGTAGGAAAAGAGGAAGGAAGTAAGGAGAGAAGGCAGGAAGGAAGGAGGAGGGAGCAAAGTAAGAGGGGAGGAGGAGGAGAAGGAAGGATAAATTAAAGAAAGAGGGAAGAAGGAGGGAAGGAGGGAGCAAAGCAAGAGGGGAGGAGGAGAAGGAAGGATAAATTAAAGAAAGAGGGAAGAAGGAAGGAAGGAAGGAAGGAGGGAGCAAAGTAAGAGGGGAGGAAGAGGAGAAGGAAGGATAAATTAAAGAAAGAGGGAAGAAGGAGGGAAGGAGGGAGCAAAGTAAGAGGGGAGGAGGAGGAGAAGGAAGGATAAATTAAAGAAAGAGGGAAGAAGGAGGGAAGGAGGGAGCAAAGTAAGAGGGGAGGAGGAGAAGGAAGGATAAATTAAAGAAAGAGGGAAGAAGGAAGGAAGGAAGGAGGAGGGAGCAAAGTAAGAGGGGAGGAGGAGGAGAAGGAAGGATAAATTAAAGAAAGAGGGAAGAAGGAGGGAAGGAGTGAGCAAAGTAAGAGGGGAGGAGGAGGAGAAGGAAGGATAAATTAAAGAAAGAAGGAAGGAAGGATGGAAGGAAGGGAGGAGGAGGGAGCAAAGTAAGAGGGGAGGAGGAGGAGAAGGAAGGATAAATTAAAGAAAGAGGGAAGAAGGAGGGAAGGAGGGAGCAAAGTAAGAGGGGAGGAGGAGGAGAAGGAAGGATAAATTAAAGAAAGAGGGAAGAAGGAAGGAAGGAAGGAACAGTCAAAAGAGATGGGGTCAGTTTGACCTGGGAGGACGACGCAAGGGTTAAATTGTTTATTGTTTATTGTTAATAAAAAGGTTGTTTGTTCTTAAATTCACTTGTTCGTTCTCATTTGAACATTTTTATCCAGCCCAGAATACACCTTTTTATTTATACAATACATACACCTGCTGCATTATAGAATATACAGACAGGACATGATCAAAGTGTTACTTTGGCGTAATGCTATTTATTCCTCCATAAATGTAACATTTACAATTAAGAAGGCGACTACTAAAATTAAATTTTACAAGAACAAGAACCTTTGTAGCCTATAGAAAAACAGGATGGCTGTAAAATGGTACTACGATGACTGCTGTATTATACTAGTGATGTCGAAATACAATAGTAAATCAACATTTTGGTTATGGCTAGTAAAAAATCTGGTTGGCTAGTAACTTTTTTCATCTACTAGCCACTTGGCTAGCAGATGAAAAAGTTAATTTCAAGCCCTGGCTTCACATGAAGAGAAATATCCATCCAGAATAAACCAAGCTCCTCAAACACACAATAAACATCCAATCTAACTTTCAGGAGGAAGAACGACAACAAAATAATTATAATAATCATGATAATAAAATAAATAATAAAATAATAATTCCGCTGTATGTCACTGGTGTGCCACACACACACACACACACACACACACACACACACACACACGTGACTAAAGTCTGTAATCAATATAACAGCTTAAATTCTATCTTGTCGCTAACAACACAACAGATAAGTTGCTATTTATAGCTCTGAAACATCATGTAAAAGTCCGGCAGCATAATGCTAACAAATGCTAACAATACACTTAAAGTTACACAATCAAAACACACACAAAATAAAGCATCGCTTAATATAACTTATCAAGCTCCTCCATCACAGTCCAGCTGTGTGTGTGTGTGTGTGTGTGTGTGTGTAACAGTAGCGCACACACACTGTAACCAATATAACAGCCTAAATTCACCTTGTAAGCCATACTTTAATAACATAAAAACAGACGTTAATAAACATCACAGTGTCTCTCATAGCCATAAAATAGCATGTCGCTAATAACACAACAGATAAGTAGCTATTTATAGCTCTGAAACATCATGTAAAAGTCCGGCAGCATAATGCTAACGACCATCATAACTCATATATAAGCCACAGAACTCAGAAAAATACACTCAAAGTTACTCAATCAATAAAGCAGGTAAAACACAGCAAACCAGGAGCAGTAGAAACAACTCTCCATGTCACCAAAATACTGCGCAGACACGTTTAGTCCACCTGTCTGTGTGTAAAGTGGCCGTTATACTTTGCGCGTCCGCGAACGCAGACGTGTGCGCTGAGACGTGGGCGCGTCTTGTTTCATATATACTTATCTGCTTTGCGCGCCTGTGAACGGAAAGAACGGAAAGAAAAATGCCAAATCACACTGAAGAAGAGCTTCTTTGTTTATTGTATTTAAATCAAAAAAGAAAAAAACAAAGAAGGAGGAGGAGATGGTGTGTGCGTCCTCTCCATGTAGGTCAAGTGCGTCAAGGGGAATTTGGCACGCTGGTGCGAGAGATGCGCTCAATTGACCCCGAGAAGCACCACCAGTATTTTCGGATGTCGGCCGCCAAATTTGATGACCTGGCCAGGAGAATTTCGATGAAGATCGCCCATCAGAGGACACATCAGGCCCCGATTTCGGTGGAGGAGAGGCTGGCTGTCACACTGAGGTACCTGGCAACTGGGGCTTCCCAGGTCAGTGTGGCTGCAAGCTACAGACTGGCTGGGTGCACCGTGTCAAAGATCATCCCAGAAGTTTGCCAGGCCATCTGGGAGGCTCTCCAGCCCGAGTTTGTCCCGTTTCCATCGGCGGCACAGTTGGGTGTGATAGCAGATGATTTTTGGAGGCTGTGGAACTTCCCCCTGTGTCTCGGCGCGATCGACGGAAAGCACGTATCGATCCGAGCCCCTCCAAGAGCCGGGAGTGATTTTTATAATTATAAAGGCACCCACTCGATTGTGCTAATGGCAGTCTGTGACGCGAGGTACAGATTCACAATGGTCGATGTGGGAGCCTACGGGCGAGAGAGCGACGGGGGAATTTTGAAAGAGAGCCCTTTTGGGGCAAGGCTCCTAGATGGGAGACTTGCCATGCCTCCCCCAGCAACTCTGCCAGGCACTGGCATGGTGAATGCCCATGCATTCGTTGGCGATGCAGCATTTCCACTTCATCAGAACCTGATGAGACCATACCCAGGTAAATACAGTAGCTCATCAAAGCGTTAATAATAATGATTTTTTATTTTATGGAGATCAAACTCAACTTTGAAATGTACATAATTCTTGCTATATTCAGTCAATTTTAAATTAAGCTAATTATAATTATATTATACTATAATACATTATTTCTTAAACAATACTTGATGAAAATGACTTTAAGCATAAAAGGTTCCCGACCCTCTCATTATCATTGTGATTATCACACAGGCCAGAACCTCACCATGGAGCAGAAGACCTATAACTACCGCCTCTCCCGCGCCCGCAGGATAATAGAGAACACGTTTGGCATTATGGCTGCAAGGTGGAGGATCTTTGGCAGGCCGATTGAGTGTCAACCACGCAATGTTGTTGACATCGTGAAGGCCTGTGTTGCCTTGCACAATTATCTGTCTTACACAGATGCGGCCAACACAGGGGAAGTAAGATACATCCCACCAGGATATGCGGATAGCACCACGGCAGATGGGGACATCCATCCAGGCGAGTGGAGACGACATGTAGAGGGTGACCACAACCTTCTGCCACCAGGGGCCATGCACACAGGAAGGGCATCAAGGGCAGCACTAAACATGAGGCTAAACCTAACGAGCTTCTTTCAGACACCGATGGGACGTGTAGAATGGCAAGACAGAGTTGTAAGGAGGGGTCTTTTAAACAGTTAAATTTTTAAAATATTTATTTATTTAAGGTTTTTTGTGTGATTTATGTTCTTATGTTTTTTGCATATAACTGTAAATATAAAACATATAACTGTAAATATACATATAACTGTAAATAACATATAACTGTAAATATAAAACATAACTGTAAATATAAAACTGTTCTTTGAAAATGAATTTTGTTAGATCCACAATAATATATATAATATAATACAAACAACAAAAGTATCAATTAAAATGACAAATGACAATAAATAAATTTCACTTATGTATTACATTTCTGTTTCTGTTTCATGAGAATAACAACAACAACTAGATTTTTAAAAAAACAAACAAACAAACTGGAACATTTTTTGAACTATTTACAACAATTGATATATATATTAACTTAACTCCTAACTTTACTCTCTATTCTTTACTCTGCTCTAATATTTTCATCTGCTTCTGATGGAGCAACTGGTATATTTCCATCTGCGCCTCCAAGCGTTCCCGATTTGGGAGGCTGGCCAACATGTCGGCAACCATAGCAGCAAAACTATGCCCGGGCTTTTCTCTCTCTCTCCCGCTCTCTCTCTCTCTCTGTCAATGTTCTCCAGACGTTTAAGGATGGCATCTTCTACCCCCGGCCCTTGCCCTTGCCATTTCCTCTTTAGGGGCGTGGAGGGAATTGTACACGAAGCAGATGAAGCTGCTGCTGCTGATGGGGTTGCAGGTGGTGTTGCAGCATCTTGCAGAGGTTGAGGTGATTGTGATGGTGACGAACTGGGGTCCACTCCTGAAGCAATCATCTCCAGCAGTTGCATCGCAGATATTTCTTCATTAGGCCTAATTGATTGATGGATTTCCCCGTCGCCTTCTTCATCATCTTCTGCCTAATACAAACACAAAATTGAACAGCACTTATTTATTTAGGTTATGTATTATCCTGCATTTAACTAGGTTATTTATTTATTTAGGATACTATCCTAAAAGAATGGGAAAAATATAATTTATCATTCACGCTGGCAGCCGCGGCGCCAGCACAGCTGCTGTAGAATAAACTTAGTTTAACTGAATGTTTTAAATCATCAAATGACTTACTATAACGAATTTCGTTAGTTTATATCATTAAGATTTGTAAAAAAATACTTTTATGAGGATCACAGTCACAGACAACAAAATTGGCATTTTATAATGTGATAGCAGCGGTGCAGCAGATGTAACGAAGTCCACGCAGCACCGGATTAGCATTAAAATTGATTTCTTAATCTTAATTGAATAAAAATTTCTTCTGCTACTTAGTATTATTTTATTTTTATTTTTTTCATACTGAAAGAAGTGTCCCCTGTGTCCCCTGTCCACTACACCCGGTCTGGTCACAACACTAGGCTATATACAACCCTAGCAAATCATGGTTTATGATCGTCATTACAAAGTTTCAATAAATCAAGTTTGAATGTTTTGAAGACATACATTACCTCGAGGGGAAAGTTTGAATCCGTTTCCCGATGTTTAACAAATTGGGTCAACCAACTGAGTTGATGATAAATGGCGGGGAGCATCTTCCCACCTGATGCCCCGCTGCGTCCCTTCGCCTTCTTCTTAATTTTCACGAACCGATCCCGAAAATATTTCCACTTCGCCCGGCAAACTTTTTCCTCCTTGCCAAGGCAGCGGGCTATTTCTCCCCACGAATTTGATGTCATTTGGGCATCTTTGTATGATTGGAGGGAGGGGTTATATAGATGAGGGTACCGGCGTACCGCGTCACAAAGGATTTCTTCGAAGGCGTCCATCTTTGTTTGCTCACGCATGCGCAGTCGGTGATTTAAAAGGGCGCTCCTCTGTGCGCTTGTGCGCGGAGAGCCATGCGCTCACCGTTTGACTTAACAGCAGCGTGCAGCGCACGCACGCACACGCACACACACACACACAGATGACTACAGACGGTAACCAATATAACAGCCTAAATTCACCTTGTAAGCCATACTTTATATACATAAAAACGGACGTTAATAAACATCACAGTGTCTCTCATAGCCATAAAATAGCATGTCGCTAATAACACAACAGATAAGTAGCTATATATAGCTCTGAAACGTCATGTAAAAATCCGCTAGCATAATGCTAACGTATGCTAAAGAGCACCTACACACAGACTGCAGTTAGCACTAGCATTAGCCCATGAACCAGCAAATTATTGGCATAGCATTAGCCTGTTAGCATGATAAGCAGCTAGCTAATAGCATTAGCGTTAGCATATGAACTTTCAAATGAATGGAATAGCATTAGCCTGTTAGCTAACTAATAGCATTAGCATTTGCTAGCAGCTAGCAACAGCCTGTCTGGTCAAATAAATACACTTTTTAAGAAATATATCCAACTATAACTCTGTGAGAGAGATATATCACTATACATTTGTACCTTTTAAAGTGATAAATTAAGAATAACTTACTGTGAGCTCGAATAAAGTCCTCAAAGCCAAGGATGAAGAAAGGCCTGTAAAACACTGAAGAAAAAACCTGGGGAAAAAACCTGGAAAACTGTTAAAAAAGGCAGTAAAAACGAGTAAAATCCAAGAAAAAGTGTTAATCCAAGAGAAATGTGTTAAATCCGGTGAAAGGGAGTGATAATCCTGGTGAATCCGTCGATGAAATCAGCAATGCTCTCTCTCTCAAAATCGCTCGGTCAGGCAGTGTGAAGTTGTCCAGCGGGAAAGCAGAACAACGCCAGCTGGAGCTCCGAGCAAACTATTTATACCCCTGGAGCTCAACCTGAAAAAAAAAAATTATTCAACCAATCACAACTCTGCATTGTGTGGCGTGATCTTTTTTTTTTTTTACTGTAGGTCAGAAAAAAAAATCCAGCTGCACAGTTAATGGCGGGAATCTTTTGTTTTAAACAAAGAGGACAATTGATCCTGCTGCACAGATAATGGCGGAGTGTTTTTTATTAAGGGAGACATGTCACCTCAGACTTCAGTGATTAGAAAAAAACATTTCTCCTTCAAGGAAACTCACGAGGGACATAAAAAAGACAAAATACACCACAAAGAACATATTTCTGATATTTTTTCTAAATACCAATCTCTAGTGGTAAAGATCTGATAAGTGACTTATTACAAAGGTGTACAAAATCTTTTTTTCTGATTTGTTTTACAACAAGAAAAAATGATGATCAGCTCTGTTAATTTAGCTGATTAAATTATATTTAATTATTATATTGTATATTGTTCATTTTCAAACATAAAACAAATGCAGGAGGAGCTCAGTTTATCACCTACTCTCTGACCTCTCAGTCACACACACACACACACACACACATACACAGAGACACACAGACACAGACACACACACACACACAGACGCACACAGACACACATACACACACAGACACACACACACACACACACACATACACACACAGACACACACACACAGACTGCTGAGGACTGAGCATGATGATGCTCTGCTCCTGGCCTGAGAATGGCGGAAGGACTTCATACGAGGCATCTGAACCCTAACTCCTCCTAGAGATTTAATCCGACCGACTTCAAATTCACTCAGAAACATCTTGAGATATTGGAGATGAAAAGTTATCAAAAACTTTCTGATTAGGGATCCGGTTTGGCCGTGGCGGCGCCGACAATTTCCTTCGCCATTCGATCCTTCGCCTTGAAATTTTAAACCCTCATAACTTGACTCCACATGGTCTGAGCTTTTCCAAATTTAATATGCTTGTTCAGTGTCCTGGTCTGAACACATGTACAGTCTCATATTTAGTGACAGTCATAGCGGCACGTACACTGCCCAGCTCAACCTGATCTTAAGTTATCAAAAGAATTTTGCTCGGCCAAGGTAGGCGCAAATTATTAACAAATTAATTTCTGTAGCTAGCTATGAAAATGCTAACTGTTGGATATCTCGGTCCAACTAAATGCTATTAACACCAAATGTCAGATCCTTGGTTGGCATGTGACTGTGAGGGTATGAGCCAAGTTTTGTGAATGTTGACCACTAGGGGGCGCTACAAATCTAGGAAATTTATATCTCTTTAACGGCTTTACGGATTTCTACCAAATTCGGTAGGTATGATGCAGACCCATTGCTGAGGCCATATATTGAAGGTGGTCATGACTGGTCAATGTGGGCGTGGCTTATAAGTACATAAACAACAAGCATTCATTTTAGCTGAACTCTTATGATGAGGGTTGTGAAATTTATAGGGTACATATAGAATAGGACACAGATCTTCCACAACAAAAATAGCACATCTACTCCACTAGGTGGCGCTATAACGGATACAAACGCGTTTTTGCTTGTAACTTCCACATTTTAAATGACACATTCATATACATCATATCCATGTATTCCCTGAATAGAGCTGGATTTTTGACATAGGCCCCGCCCACTTCTGCTGCAAATTTCCTTTGCTAAGTCACCGCATATGCAAAACCTACTTTTTTGAACTCCTCCTACAGTTTAAGAGCTATCTGCATGAAACATTGCACACATAATCTCCAGATGAGTCAGGTGAAAAGTTATCAAAAGAATTTTGGGACTCCAAAAAATGCTCTACTTATAGCCAAACAATCTTTTTTGCTAGCTAAAAAAAACACATTGTTTCATATTTTGGTCAAAGTAAATGCTTTCAACTTCAAACTTAAGTCACTTGTTCAGGAAGTCATCCAGAGGCTCTGTGCCAAGTATGGTGCAAATCAATCAACAGAGGGCGTCATAAACCCACAAATATCAAGTTTCCTAAAAGATGATCGCATTCACACATAATTTGGTGAGCATGATGGGACATCACTCCAGAGGCCAGCTGCAAAATTACGTAACAATCGGTGAAAGTGGGCGGGACTTATTACGACAAATCCAAATCGCCACACATTCAGCCTTTCGCACTTCCCATTACAGTGAATACTGAAGCTCAGACATTGACCTGTGTCCTGACGCACGTCCAGAGCCTTGTCGTCCTTTTAGGCCATATTGCGTGGGCTTCGTGGGGGGCGAGTCGCGCGGGGAGGCTTGGCCCCCGTTCATAACTGTTCGGGACGAACAGTTCTAGTTATACTTTTTTTTTATTCTTCCGTTGATAAAACTGGTGCTGCAGGCTAAACCGTGCAAGGGAGGGCGGCACAATTTGGAGGGTTGGTCCAGACCCCTGCACGTACCTCAGACGCAAAAAACTACATATGTCCGCCTGCAGGGGTCGCTATAAGTAAGGACAACGCGTTTTGGCCTATAACTCTCACACCGTATGTCGCACATTCAAAAACCTTATATCCCCAGATTCCCTGAATAGAGCTGAATCACTTTGCAATGGCCACGCCCACTTCCGCCTGAAAGTTTTTTCGCAAAATCACAAAAACTGGAAAACCTACTTTTTCGAACTCCTCCTCGGGGTTTTGTCTGATCTGCGTGAAACTTGGCACGTACACTGCCCAGCTCAACCTGATCTTAAGTTATCAAAAGAATTTTGCTCGGCCAATGTAGGCGCAAATTATTAACAAATTAATTTCTGTAGCTAGCTATGAAAATGCTAACTGTTGGATATCTCGGTCCAACTAAACGCTATTAACACCAAATGTCAGATCCTTGGTTGGCATGTGACTGTGAGGGTATGAGCCAAGTTTTGTGAATGTTGACCACTAGGGGGCGCTACAAATCTAGGAAATTTAAATCTCTTTAACGGCTTTACGGATTTCTACCAAATTCGGTAGGTATGCTGCAGACCCATTGCTGAGGCCATATATTGAAGGTGGTCATGACTGGTCAATGTGGGCGTGGCTTATAAGTACATAAACATCAAGCATTTATTTTAGCTGAACTCTTATGATGAGGGTTGTAAAATTTATAGGGTAGATATAGAATAGGACACAGATCTTCCATAACAAAAATAGCACATCTACTCCACTAGGTGGCGCTAAAACGGATACAAGCGCGTTTTTGCCTGTAACTTCCACATTTTAAATGACACATTCATATACCTCATATCCATGTATTCCCTGAATAGAGCTGGAATTTGTGACATAGGCCCCGCCCACTTCTGCTGCAGATTTCCTTTGCTAAGTCACCGCATATGCAAAACCAACTTTTTTGAACTCCTCCTACAGTTTAAGAGCTATCTGCATGAAACTTGGCACATATAATCTCCAGATGAGTCAGGTGAAAAGTTATCAAAAGAATTTTGGCACTCCAAAAAATGCTCTACTTATAGCCAAACAATCTTTTTTGCTAGCTAAAAAAACACATTGTTTCATATTTTGGTCAAAGTAAATGCTTTTAACATCAAACTTAAGTCACTTGTTCAGGAAGTCATCCAGAGGCTCTGTGCCAAATATGGTGCAAATCAATCAACAGGGGGCGTTATAAACCCACAAATATCAAGTTTCCTAAAAGATGATCGCATTCACACATAATTTGGTGAGCATGATGGGACATCACTCCAGAGGCCAGCAGCAATGTCAGTGACATCATTCTCCTGACGTCGCTGACGTCGCCGTCCTGGATCACTCTTCTACAAGATGGAGGACAAATTGATCATTGCCGTTACAGCTCACCCCGTGCTTTACGACACGTCCTGTCTCCTTTACCGGGATCGGTATAAAAAGGAGCAGGCGTGGGGTAAAGTAAGCGAGGTGGCTGGATTACCTGGTAAGTTCTGTAAATATGTATTTGTTGCGTGTTTGCAGCTATTGGTTAGCATTAGCATAGCCCCAGTTAGCGTAGCTGGCTTTCCCGTCATAAAGTTACTGGTTTACTAGATTCAACAGTTAATTTACGTGTGTTCTTGTCAGTTGATGTGTGTCGCAGGAAATGGAAGAGCCTCAGGGACACATATATGAGGGAGAGGAGGAAGGGGACAGAGTCAAGGAGTGGGTCAGCAGCAGGGACAGCGAAGAAGTGGAAGTACTTCGCGGTCCTGTCTTTCCTCGACCCCTTTGTTGCCCCCCGTGAAACAAGCGGGAACATGGGGGCAGGGGTCGAGGAAGATGGGGCCGTGGAGTACAGCGTAGGGTCCATGGAGGACGAGGGAGAGACAGCAGGCCCATCAGGGATTACCATCGGAGGTTTGTTGATGAATGAACAGGCACACAGAAACGACATGGAAACTAGTTTTTGTATAAAATGATAACTGACTTGTATTGATGTGTCAGTACAGATATTTTTTTCACAGCCTGCACAAAAAAATGTCAAAATAACTAATCTGTACTCTCACCTATACCAAACCTATAAGTTAAAATGTGAAGAATGAAGGGCACTAAAACACCATTTGCTTTAAAGTGTTGTGGAGGATAGATATTGCTATGGCTAGAACAGTATGATGTATTAAATGACTGCATCTGTAAAATGCTTTATGTGCTGTAATTGTTAGAATAACCTAGTCAATTAATATACTGTATGAACAAAAAAACTAAGACATGTTTGTCACTACTACAGCCCAAGCAGATTCTGACATTGAGCCAGAGTCTGCTGGTGCTCCCCCTGATGATGGTCCAGCTGTCTCTCCCACTGCTGTCTCTGCTGCTTCAGTGCCAAGAGGTATGTACAAGACATATTTAAGATAGTTTAATAGATGATTAATTTAAAATATTTAAACAAATATTAATTTGGATATTGAGTTACTTCTAACTATTGCATTTTTTGGACGGTAGTAGTTTCATAAAATGTTTTTTTCTATTTCATACAGCGACGAAGAGGTCCAGGAAGAGAGCCAGGGAGGAGGAAAACTCCGCCGACTCCAACAACAGACGGGCGGAGTTGGAGACTCTCGTCCTGGAAACCCTCAACGGCCTGAAGCAGCGAGCTCCACCTGCCCCCCAGCCTCCCCCCTCAGAGGATGAACTATTCCTGGTTCCTTCCCTGGAGAGGTTGTCACCCCAAAGGAAGGCATTTGTAAAATTTCAAATTCATAAACTTATTTATGAAGCCAGCACTGTTGTGCTCAATTTGGAACCTGCCGAGTAGCTTTTTAGCAATGGGGCAGCAATCACTGCAGGGAACGTATCAGACTTTTGAGGAATCATTCATTTTGTTCATATGTGTCCCTGAGGCTCTTCCATACGTTATTTATTTTTTTATTGTTGTTTTTGTATATATGTATATATATAGATATATTTTTTTTATGACAATTTTCAGAAATAAAATATAAAAATCTCAGCTGTCTTTCGTCTACTCTTACCTACAGTGAACATTCTCACCGGACTTCAGATATTTGTTGCACACCCACATTGTGTACTGTAAACTTTGATTCAAGCTGTGCAGAAGTTATTCACATAAACTAAACAACTTATTTTAACCTCTTAAAACACACTGTTCCATCTACGGGACGGGTCAGAGGTTGGGAGGTAGCCACAGCATTATGTGGGACACTGACTAATCATTTACAGGACAAAACAATACCAGAATAATATCAGATGGCACCATTGATATGATAGTTAGCATATGTATCATGTCATGCACATGTTATGTTTATTGTATTGTTGCAGACTTGCCAAATTAAAGCTTTATTAAAGGCAGTCCCAGATAGCGGACACCACATCAGCCACGACCACGGACACAGTGGAGACCCCAACACGGAAGCTGTTGGCGATGGTCCTGTAGGAGTCACCAGTGGCCAGGTATCTGCATCATAGAAAACATTAAATTAAGCTGAGTTGTAGTGCATGCAGTGACTTTATGTGGCAGTTTATATTTTATTTAGATCAGAAAATACACAAATACATAGGCCTACAGCATGCATCAAATCCATACTCAAGACTCAAAATACAAAACAACCACAAAGACACAAATAAATGATCACATATGATATGTCATATGTGAAAGTGCTCAAGCAATCAATGCATGTAATGTCTTTCTTGTAAAGCACTTTGAGCTGCACTTCATGTATGAAAAGTGCTATACAAATAAAGATCAGTATTGGTGAAAGGCGATCTGGTCCTGTTTTCCAAAAAACGGCAACAACGAGGCTCACTGCTGAAGTTATGCCCGGTGTTTCGGTTTAACTGGTGACCGTGTTAACTGGTGACTTTCTCACATTACATTACGTTACGAGAAGTCAATGAGTTATCTGAACAAAACCAAACTTACATAAATGATTAGTTATTACACATATTATTGTGTATTTTTAAAGGATTAAACTACAATCAATGGCTTTTTTAAGAGAGTTATGAGAACGTCACCTATTAACACGGTAACCAGTTAAACCGAAACACCAGCTGTGAAGCAACATTTCTCAGCAAAGCAGCAGCAGCTAAATCTCCCTGTCAGTGAATATTTATTGATTTTAACACAACAATACACAACTACTCACCGGAGACAGATGGACAGGGCAGCGGTGGTAGCAAATGTTGTTATCTCGAGTCGAGATAGAAATCCGCCGCTGATCTCGACCATGGTTGAAGAGAAAAGAAAGCAATGTTGTTGTGCCGTGAGAATGGGCGGAGTCGCGATGGCGCGATGACGCGATGACGCGATGTACACAAAATGGTCACGCTTCAAAACTTGAGCGACAGCGCGACAGATTTTCATTTGTTGCGCGACAAAATCGTGTCCAACGCTCTTGGTGTGAATACCCCTTAAGGAAACAAATGGCAACCATGTCACAAGTTCTGAACTTAAAAGACAATGAGGAGGACTGCCTCGCAGGTTTTATGGGTCACAACATCAGGGTCCATCGACAATATTATCGGCTCCCTGAAGGGACATTACAAGTTGCCAAAGTTGCAAAGTTGCTTTTAGCCTGTGGAGGAGGAGAGCTGTCACAATTTAAAGGCATGACATTGGACGAGATCAATGTTGATCCAAATGGTAAAACCTCACCTTGCACACACTATTTTTTAACATTTTAATTTGTGATGGTTTAGACCAGAGGTGTCAAACTCATCTTCATTCAAGGGCCACATACAGACCAATTTAATCTCATGTGGGCTGGACCATTAAAAAGATGGAGGGAAGGAAAGAAGGAAGGTAGGAAGGACAGAGGGAAAGAAGGAAGGTAGGAAGGACAGAAGAAAGAAAGGGGAAAAAGGGAAGGTGGGGAGGAAAAAAGGAAGGGCAGAAGGAAGGGAGGAAGGAAAGAAGGAGGGAAGGTAGGAAGGACAGAAGGAAGGAAGGAAAAAGGGAAGGAAGGGAGGAAGGAAAGAAGGAGGAAAGGTAGGAAGGACAGAAGGAAGGAAGGTAGGAAGGAAGGAAGGAACGAACAAAAAGGAAAAAGGGAAGGTGGGGAGGAAAAAAGGAAGGTAGAAAGGACAGAAGGAAGGGAGGAGGGAAGAAATGAAGGAAGGACAGAAGGAAGGAAGGTAGGACGGACAGAAGGAAGGAAGGAACAAGGGAAGGTGGGGAGGAAAAAAGGAAGGTAGGAAGGACAGAAGGATGACGGAAGAAATCAAGGAAGGTAGGAAGGACAGAAGGAAGGTAGGAAGGACAGAAGGAAAGAAGGAAAAAGGGAAGGTGGGGAGGAAAGAAAGAAGGGAGGAAGGGAGGAAGGAA
The DNA here is from genome assembly GCF_027409825.1 of Scomber japonicus. Classification (NCBI taxonomy): domain Eukaryota; kingdom Metazoa; phylum Chordata; class Actinopteri; order Scombriformes; family Scombridae; genus Scomber; species Scomber japonicus. The sequence goes on along the minus strand of NC_070583.1, from coordinate 112,642 downwards.
CAAGGAAGGAAAAAAGAAAGATGGGAAGGTAGGAAAGATGGAAGGAAGGAAGGAAGGAATAAAGCAAGGAAAAAAGGAAGGTAGGATAAGAAGGAAAAGAACACAGGAAGGAAAGTGAGCCAGATTGTTCCCCTCAATGGGCCGGTTCTGGCCCACGGGCCACATGTTTGACACCGCTGGTTTAAATTTATCATGGGTTTGTCATGCTGGTTCACAACATTTTTTGCTGTGTTTATTCAGAGGAAGTACCTGAAGACAGCTCTCTATCTGGAAGTGAAGATGAAGATGTGATGTCGAGTCTATCCTCTACCTCATCAGGTACATTCACTGAACCAGTGGTTCTAGAAATGGGGTCTGAGCACTCCCAGGGGTTCCTGGGTGTTCCCAGCAAGTAGGGGAATAAGTTGTTTTCACTTGTTAGCACCATAACACAATTAGAAAATCTATTTTGTCATGGGTTTAATAAACTTTATGTATGTAAAACATCTAAAGCTTTTATCTAATGGGGATCTGAAGTCTAATTTGTATTAATTTTGGGGTCTTGGAGGTCTGGAGGGTCTATCAACCCCGCTATATAGTTAAAAACAAAACAGGTCAATGTTGGCATGGCGTGTGTTCTCATAGTCCATGGAGAGGACGATTTAGTACATTCAGTGCTTCAAATGAGCTTTTCTAACATTGCATCGTTATGTTTTTCCTTGAAGGTCTAAGACTAGTGAAAAAGACCAGACCTGTTGAGAGGACACCTACAGAAGAGGACCAGGAGTCTGATGCTTCATCACAGCTAACCAGAGGTATTTTAAAGGAATGGTTCACCCCATGTCAATATTCAATCATTACCTACTCACTCTCATGCTGATGAGAAATCTGTAGTTTTTTTTATTCCTCTACAGATGAACAGGCTACAGTTAATATTTAGGCCACAAAAACATACTAAATTATGTTTCAAATCAACTGTGTATGTCATGGCTTTGGGACACTTAGATTTTTTGTGACTGTTAGTTCTTTCCCTAATGTGCACACTACTTGCTTTCTTATGGTACATGGATCTGGTCAGCTGTTCTCTAAGCAGTGCTCCTCACAAGGAGCTTTTCATAAAATTATACTGTCAATCTGTTTGCCTTACAGGTACATCAAGGACCTGGACAGAGTCTGATACTTCATCACAGCCAAGCAAAGAAGGGTCAAGACCTGTGAAGAAGAAGAAGAAGAACCCCATCAAGAGGTCACATGCAGAGGAGGACCATGGGTCTGATGCCTCATCACAGCCAATCAAAGGTATCATATTTCTATGAGTTTAGCGAACAGTTCTGCCTAACGAAAGGCAGAACTGCAGCCTTCAGACTGTCTTTGGGCACATACACACACACACACACATATATCTATAGGAATCACCCCCACCAACCTTGATCTCATCTTATTTTATTTTTTTTATAGATTCATCAAGAAAGAAGAGGAAGATGTGGACAAAGGAAGAAGTCAAAGCTGTAGAACAGAAGCTAATGAACAATATTAAGACTGGCAAGGTTCCTGGTAAATCACAGTGTGTAGACTGTATCCGTGCATTTCCAGAGGCACTTAAAGGTAGGACCTGGGATGCTGTGAAATACTACATCAAAAACCGCATCGATACTTGGAAGCGGCATTCTACAAAGAAATTCTTCAGTTAAATGCATACAAAAACATGTTCAAGGAATAGTTCACCCTAGAAACAAAATTCAGTCATTATGGACTCACCCACTTTCTTCTCTCCTGCCTTCCCTCCTTCCCTCCTTACTTCCCTCCTCCCTTCTTTCATTTCTTCCTCCCTCCCTCCTTTCCTCCTTCCTTCCTCCCTCCCTCCCTTTCTTTCTCCCTCCTTTCCTTTCTTCCTCCCTCCTTTCCTTTCTTCCTTCCTTGTCATTTTCTTCCTTCCTCTCTCATCATTTTCTTCCTTCTTCCCTCCTTTTCTTCCTTCCTTCCTTCCCTCCTCCCTTCCTCCCCTCATCCCTTCCTCCCTCTTTTCCTTTCTTCCTTCTTTCCTTCCCTTCCTTTATTCCACCCTGCTTTCCTTCCTTCCTCCCTCCTTTCCTTTCTTCCTTCCTCTCTCGTCATTTTCTTCCTTCCTTCTTCCCTCCTTTTCTTCCTTCCTCCCTTCCTTCCTTCCCTCCCTCCTCCCTTCCTCCCCTCATCCCTTCCTCCCTCTTTTCCTTTCTTCCTTCTTTCCTTCCCTTCCTTTATTCCACCCTGCTTTTCTTCCTCCCTCCCTCCTTTCCTCCCTTCCTTCCCCCCTCCTTTCCTTTCTTCCTTCCTTCCTTCCCCCCTTCCTTCCTCTCGTCATTTTCTTCCTTCCTCCCTCCTCCCTTCCTTCCTTCCTACCCTCCTCCCTCTTTTCCTTTCTTCCTTCTTTCCTTCCTTCCTCCCTCCTTTCTTCCACCCTCCTTTCCTTTCTTCCTTCCTTACTTACTTCCCTCCCTCCTCCCTTCTTTCCTCCCCTCCTTCCTTCCTCTGTAATTTTCTTCCTTCCTCCCTCCTTTTCTTCCTTCCTTCCCTCCTCCTTTCTTTCCTACCCTCCTCCCTTCTTTCCTACCCTCCTTCCTTCCTTCCTCTCTCGTCATTTTCTTCCTTCCTTCTTCCTCCCCTCATCCCTTCCTCCCTCTTTTCCTTTCTTCCTTCTTTCCTTCCTTCCTCCCTCCTTTCTTCCACCCTCCTTTCCTTTCTTCCTTCCTTCCTTCCCTCCTCCCTTCCTTCCTTCCCTCCTTCTTTCCTCCCTCCTTTTCTTCCTTCCTTCCCTCCTCCCTCCCTTCCTTCCCTCCTTCTTTCCTCCCCTTCTTCCTTCCTCCCCCCTTTTCTTCCTTCCTCCCTCCCCTCCTCCATTCCTACACTCCTCCCTTCCTTCCTACCCTCCTCCCTTCTTCCTTCCTTCCTCTCTCGTCATTTTCTTCCTTCCTTCCTTCCTTCTTCCTACCCTCCTCCCTTCCTTCCTACCCTCCTCCCTTCCTACCTACCCTCCTCCTTTCCTCCCTCCCTTCCTTCCTTACCTCCTCCCTCCCTTCCTTCCTTCCTTCCCTCCTCCCTCCCTTCCTTCCCTCCTTTCCTCCCCTCGTCATTTTCTTCCTTCCTACACTCTTCTTTCCTACCCTCCTTCCTTCCTCTCTCGTCATGTTCTTCCTTCCTTCCTTCTTCCTGCCTCCCTCCTCCCTCCCTTCCTACCCTCCTCCCTTCCTACCTCTTTTCCTTTCTTCCTTCTTTCCTTCCCTTGGAACCATGTCTGTATCTCATTTAGAAGCAGACACCCCTTTGTCCACTGTCCTCACGAGGCCAGATAAACGAGTATGTGTGTGTGTGTGTGTGTGTATGTGTGTGTGTCTGTCTGTCTGTATAAATATATATATTTGCTGTTTATTGGTATAGACATTGTTATGTACAACATGTTTAGTTTCATATGTCTATGCAATGTTACAGTCATATTTGTTATTTAGTATTTAGTGTTATTTAGTGTTAGTATATTTGTTTATTGTTATGTTCATTTTGCATTTGGAACATGTTTGTATTCATGCAATTTCCTCTTTTCAAGTGTTTGTTTTAGTATGTGATAAATCTGCTCAATTTTGAGTCAAACTGCATGGACTTTGTATGGTTTTCTATGACTGGGAACATGTATTGAGGTTGAGTTGATTTTTCAAAACAAAGTCAAAAACTGTTATATTTTGATAGAAGGAATACCTCTAGTGACATGTAAGTAAAAATAATTGAGTTTCACAGTTTGGCCCCTGAGAAATTTCAAATGGCACAGACGGTACCCAAAATGTGCCAAACTGTGCCAAAATGTATCCAAGTGTACCTGTCTCTATTTGTGTCTTTCTAACTTTGCTGTGCTTTACTTTATCAGCCTCAAACTTGGCACAGGTAAAGTTCAGATGTTGTTCTATGGTATTCTAGTGTTTTTTGGCTTACTCAGCATGATTTAGAAGGTGTTATTCACTTTGAAAGTGAAAATTTCTGTCAAGTGGAACTGAAATCTGAAATTTCTGCTGTGTTCAATCTTCATTTACTCTGACCCAGTAACATATATGCTGATGCTTTCACTTCTACAAACATCTCACAATTGTTCCCTTTATTATGATACCACGATTGTTCATATAGACCTTGTAGTTGCAGAGATATACTCTATTCATTTTGGGTATGTCATTTTCAGGCAGCACCCTCTGAAAGAGGCCCAGTGATTAAGAGGTTAATTGTTAAAAGTGATGTAATTCTGCAACAGTGGATCTTACAGGCTTAATCATGGCCCCAGTTCAGAAAGAAAACCCACAAAATAGAACCGGAGTCCTATTCCATTATTCTTAGCTGCAGTATTCAGGCGACCGGGCCTGCTTTGAACACTCTAATTTTTTTTAAAGTAAACGCTTTGGACTCCTTCTTGTACACAGCCTCAGTGTTAGATTTCCAGTCCAGTCTGTTGTCAATCACCACTATCTGTAGTCCTCCACCTCCTCAACCACCTCCCCTTTGATCCATAGTGGCTGTGGAGGCGTCTTCTTCCTCCTGAAGTCGATCACCATCTCTCTGGTCTTGTTGTTGTTCAACCTCATGTGATTCTGTTCGGGCCACTCTACAAAGTTGTCTATCAGTGTCGTGTACGCCCCCTCCTCTCCCCCCTTTATACACCCGACAACAGCTGAGTCATCAGAGAACTTCTGCAGGTGACATGACTCAGAGTTGTACTTAAAGTCAGTGGTGTATAAAGTGAAGAGGAAGGGAGAAAGCACAGTCCCCTGTGGAGCTCCTGTATCACTGGCCACCACATCAGACAGGACACTGCCCAGACAGACAAACTGTGGCCTGCCTGTTAAGTAGTCAGTAATCCAGGAGATCACTGCGTCGTTAACACCCATCACCCACAGCTTCTCACCCAGTAGCAGAGGCTGAATGGTGTTGAAAGCACTGGAGAAATCAAAGAATGTGATCCTCACAGTGCTTCCTCCACCATCCAGATGCATATGGGCTCATTGCAGCAGGTAAATAACAGAGACTCCTAAATGGGGCTGATAGGCAAACTGCAAGGGGTCCAGAAACGTCCTCACCTGTGGCCTCAGATGGGCTAAAACCAGTCTCTCCAGGACTTTCATCACATGGGGTGTGAGGGTGATTGGTCTATAGTCAGCTGGGTTGGATGGCATCGACTTCTTGGGGACTAGAACCAGGCAGGACATCTTCCAGAGCATCAGTACTTTTTCCTGACTCAGACTCAGGTTGTACAGATGTCTCAGTACAGGAGACAGCTGCCTGGCACAGGTCTTCAGGATCCTAGGTGTGATGCTATCAGGGCCTGCTGTCTTTCGCTGATTTAGTCTTTCCAGCTGCCTCTTAACCTGGCCTGTAGTCACCATTAGATGGTTGGTACTGGTGTCCTCAGTGGGGGAAGGGGAGGAGGAGGAGGTGGAGGAGAATGAGGGGGGGCAGATGAAGAGGTGATGTGCAGGAGAATGCTGGGGGGTGGATCTAACAATTTGGAACAGTGTGGGTGTGTGGGGGGTTGGGGGTGTCGGAGGGGTGGCAGGAGGTGAGCTAAATCTGTTTAAAAAACTGGTTAAACTGGTTTGCTCTGTCCAGGCTCCCTGATGTTTGCCTGTCTTTCCCCTTCATCCCCGTAATGTGCTTCATTCCTGTCCACACATCCCTCACACTGTTCTGTTGGAGTTTGGCCTCCAGCTTCCTCCTGTAGTTGTCCTTGCATGTCCTCAGCATATCTCGGAGTCCATGTTGCACTCTCCTCTGCTCCTCCCTGTCTCCAGACCTGAAAGCCCTCTTCTTCTGGTTCAGAAGTGCCTTTAGGTCGCTGGTGATCCAGGACTTGTTGTTGGAGAAGCGAGTGCAGCCAAGTTTCACTGAAGAAAAATATGCTACACTCACGGTATTCCAGTCCCTCTGGGTCTTCACTAGCGCTGCCAGTTCATCCATTTTATTCCCCAAAACCTCATGTTTCCCGTTATAATCGCCGAGACCGCTGGTTTATGTCTTCTTTTATCCTTTCGCTTGACTTCAGACCTGCAACCCCAGTGTCTCCTCCGTAACTCCTGCGGGACCACAGGTTTGTCTCTAGGCAGCAGCACGGGTTCACACAGTGCAATCAGCTGTTCACGCGTGTAAACAATGCTCCCACTACTACCGGCGAAGTTCCCAGTTACAAAGGGTAGAAAAAGTAGTAGAAAAATGCAGAGAAGGGTAACAAAACTAAGTTCAGCCATTGTCACAACTCTTAAGAACAGGTTGTGATTGACCAAAAAAACAAGCGAAGAGAACGAACCAACAAATAAACAGAAGTTTAAAAAACACGTTGGGAGTTGCAGCTACAGGCTGCCACCTGGGACGGCACCATCTTCATGATATTATCAGAGGTATCAATACATTATGTCTTTAGAAAAAGGAATGGAAAAAATCAGACCTCTGTGGCAGCCACAGGACTGATAGAACCAATCAGGTGCCTTCATGTCTAGGTCTGCATCCGCCCCCCTCTCTCCCTGCCTACTTCGCATGTGCACAGTCTTTACGTGTTGCTGTTGCCGGAAAAAAACAGCACACTTCTCTGCAGAACTACAGAGTTATAGAAGAACAGATTTCTGAGCAATGGCTGAGAAATTACCACTTCCACGGTTACTTGTAACGGCTCGTCCAGAGAAAAAGGGAAGAAAGAGAAGCCGGAGGAGGAAAGGACTGCTAATAAAAAGGCTCTGGATAAAGCAAGAGGTCAAACCAGAGTAAACATCAGAGTAGCTTTTGAGTGGTGGAGACAACTGAGGGATCTGAAGGCCCTGAAAAGTGATGCTGAGGTTGCTCTCTTTCTGTTGGACAGGTAATTATTTGTTTTGCTTCGGGGAGGACTTGTTATATATGTTATATATATATATATATATATATATATATATATATATAAAATTTTTGCTAACGTAGCTACTTTTGTAGCTTGTATTAGCGTAACTTTTTATTTTCAAACTATAAGAGTAATCAAAAGAAACTTATATATTTCAAAGGGGAGGTGGTTGAGGAGGTGGAGGACTACAGATAGTGGTGATTGACAACAGACTGGACTGGAAATCTAACACTGAGGCTGTGTACAAGAAGGAGTCCAAAGCGTTTACTTTAAAAAAAATTAGAGTGTTCAAAGCAGGCCCGGTCGCCTGAATACTGCAGCTAAGAATAATGGAATAGGACTCCGGTTCTTTAACTTATATATTCTTCTTACTCTTCTTCTGGTTTTAAACTTTCAGAGTCAAGCATCACCCCCTCTCAGGTGGCCATGTTTGTAAATGCTAATGCAGGAATGTGGGCGGGACTTTCAGATTGACATATAATGTGAGGCCACCAGATGTCCTGTTACTGTCTTCTGAGACTCTTCAGAGAAGCTCAGCGGTTCTTCACTTCTTCACTGAAGATTTCCCCTGTTCTTTTTCCTGTTCTACTCACCAGTTTTTTTTTCGTTCCTGAAAATGGCGCCCCAGGGGTAAGTCAAGATCAATTTTATAGTTCACAATGTAGTTGCTCAATGTAGTAAAAATCATTTATTACATTATAGAAGTTTTAACATTCAAAGATATGTAAGTATATTTGCTGATGGTTCCCAGACTAAGGGACCAAATCAAGAGGTTAGTTTGTATGTACAGTCAAGCTTATACAGTCCATTTCTAACAGAATGTAGTAAAACGTCCTTTTCTAATCAAGTTAAAATAGACATATGTGTTCATAGTAGTAAACAAGACAGAGAATAACAGTGGGTGAATGTCATGATAATAGTTTATCACATATTGTAAACATGGCTGATCACATCTTTTGTTTTGCTTAATGACTGGTTAACGACCCTATTCGAGTGACAATGAAATCATTAGGCCACTTACCCAAGCTGAGATTTAAAGCATATTTTCTGATGGCTCCCAAACTTCTTCCTGAGTAAAGCTTTAAATTAAGTGAAGAATGTCTTTTTCTATTTCCAGTAAACCCAACAGGCACTATCTGCTGTGTCCTGTGTGCATGAAACCCCAGGATTGCCTTTCCGTACATCTGCGCATGGTCTGCATGAAGACCGATACACCTGAAGCCATGGAAGCAGTGGTGGAGAAGGCAAAGAGGGAAGTTAATGAGCTTCTGGCTTCTGGCAGGGTGTTCAGCTACGTGCGCCTTCGGCAACTTATGGATGATGCTGATCCACTGAGCAGGTTGGTGAAAGAGCTTTTCAGTCTTTTTTCAAACATCACTTGTTGTTTACTCTCTGAAATGTATTACATTTTTTAAATTGTATTGAATAAGATTATCTAAATTGTGTTTTTTTTTATTGAAAGGCTGATTGAGGAGCTGCAGAGTCAGCACATGGTGGTGACTGGTGTCCCTGCCTAATGCCAACGTTGTGGGAACGACCACACAGCCACCCAAGAGTGCGGCCACTGAGACTGCTGAGAGCGAGTCTGACATTGCCTCTGTCAGCAGTGGCGAGATCTTTCAATGGTGAGAATCTCAGTTTCACAACTTCACTGACGATGTTTATTTTTGATTGTGAGTCACATGAATCACAAATATTCAGTATATAACAACAATTCACTATTATAACAATTATAACACTTTTCCCACATTGCAGTAACCCAGATGTGCAGTGGAAGAAGGCAGCCAGGAAGCTCATGGCAGAGAAGGGCCTCTATGAGAAGGACTCCTTGGACTACCCGTTGTTGAAGGACTTTGGCAAATACCTGGAGAAAGACCTCCAAAATGAAAATTACAAACAGGAGGTGAGGATGACCATAAAACACACTGTGTTTATTAAAAACTTCTGACTATCCAAGTAAAAAATGATTTAGTGATCAGAAGGTAATTTTTTTTTTCAGGTTGACAACGTTGCTCGTTTCCTGTACTACGTGGACCCACAGGCCCCATCCCTGGAATTCGTCAGGAACAGGGAAAAGATCTTGCAGTACCTCCGTGAGCTCTCTGAGGCAACGCTGATAAAGCAAACTCAGCAGAATTACCTCAAGAGCTTGAAAAGGTTGGTGCATTTAGTGTTTTTTTCATATAATGTCAACACTTGTGTAGACAATAAACATAATTGGGCTTAAATACATATACTTAAATACTTGTACTTCCTCCGACAGATTCCTGGTGTACCACACAGTGAACACCAACCTGAGGCACGAGGATCGGCCACTCTATGAGGACTGCAAGCACTTTATTGAGTTCCTTGGGTTTCTGCAGAAATGCTGCTCCAAGCAAGTGAGCAGAGAGATCACCCAAAAGAGGTAAGTTTAATTGTTCTCACCCACCTAACTGGATTACAGTATACATATGTGAGCAATGTGGCATGTAATGTTATGATTTGTTAATAACATGTTATCTATTTTCTCATAGGCATAGCATGTTGACTGAGCAACAACAGCTGGCACCATATGACTGCTTGGCTGTGCTGAGGGCTGCCAGGAAGGACTTGATGGCAGTTATTGCGAAGGTCTTCATGGACAAAAGTGCAACCCTTGAGTTGACAGAGTGCAGCTTTGTGGTGTACTACCTCCAGGCAGTGGTCATCCTAAAGCACCTCCAACGACCAGGTGTGGTGGAGCTCATGACTGTGAGTATTCTTATGCTCTTTTTGTCTTTGACATTTTTGCCATTCCCCATACTAATCAATGTGATATCCTTGTTTTGTGCAGGTGCAGGAGTGGATAGTCCGTCAGACAGACAGTTCAGGCAACGCCATTATTGGTGTGAAGGAGCACAGGACCGCCACACAGCAAGTTGCCACGTTAGCCCCGTCACAGGAGGAGGAGTGTGTAAGTTCATCAGATTTCCTCTGAGAATCTGTCAGAACCTGTTCAAAAGCAGAAATTAATCTTTATTCCTATGTTTCCTCTGCCAACAGTGGTTTGATATGTACTTCACACGAGTGCGGCCACTACTCCTCAACTCTAAGAAGCGCAAGCGGGATGAGTCAGATGGAGGAACGGTTCTTCATCTCCTCCACGGGGAGGCCGATCTATAATGCCTCCGATGACCTTAACCGGCTGCACTCAAAGTAAGCTAACCGTCATGATTCACTTCCCCTCCAAAATGTACTTCTGTAAATAGCTGTCTCAGCTCTCTGGTGCGATGTGTTAATTAATGTCATATTAATATTGGTTTAAACGTTCACTTTAGATACAAACTCGAGCCAGTGACCAGCCAAGTGGCACGCAGGGTCTTCGAAACGGCCACAAAGATGATGACTGACGCAGAGAAGTCTCTGGTGGCCGAGTACCTCACCCATTCCACTACGACGGCGGAAAAACATGAAGCAGTCGGAGACCATTGTGAGGGCCAATCAGCTGCTGGCTAAGCTCGCTGGTGACTCGAGGTAAGGATGTCTTATATTTGTCAACAATTTATACAACCGACAATTTGTTAACATAATCAAACCCACCGTAATTTATATGTAGGCACCACTGAACACTTATCTAATACTCTTCTTCTCCTTCTCCTTCTTCTCTTATATAGTGTTGAGTCTGCAGATGAGGGTCCCAGTCATGGTACCCGTGGCGCTGCTCGCGATGCTGCCGACAAGCCTGCCTGTACTACGAATGTGCAGATGGATGTCCAAGCAGCATTTGACCGACTGCTGGAAACGCACCCAGTGACTCTGGACGGGGACGTGCCAGACAAGACCGAGCGCAGAAAGGTGTCACCCGACTTTCAGCGGCAGTTGTACGAGCGTTGGCTGAAGGCACAGATGAAACTGCGCATGCAGCATGTTCTCTGTGAGTATTTTCTCAATGTTTAATAACATTTTTTCAAGTATCAATGCTATGTACATGATTCAAAGTTGTCAATTATATTTTTCTTAACTAACAAAAACTTTTAATTTTTTCTCGACAGCATACTTCTGCCGACGTCTCCCAACGGAAAACCGGGTCAGCACCTGGATTGCTAAGCAGGGATGGAAGAAAAACCTCCCCATCACTATATCATAACCAATATCATAAAGGAGTGGAAGCCCTCAGGATGTGTGGACATGGTCATGGATTCCAGACACATCCAGAAACTGACCCGTTCTCAGAAGTGGAGAGGACTACTGGTGACCGACGTCGAAGGGAAGGGCAAGGGTGTCGTTGCCACCCGCAGATTTCAGACCGGTGAGGTGGTCTGTGATTACCATGGGAGGGTGATCACAGCCAAAGAGGGCCATCACATACACAGGAATACCAGTGAGGAGGAGACTGGATATATGTTCTTTTATACGAATCAAAAAGGGCAGCCCATGTGCATCGATGCACATTCAGCTTTTTGTGAGTGCCACCCCGAAAAGCAGACTGTTGGCAGGTTTATCAACCACTCAAAAGCAAAAGCCAACCTAAGGCCCAGGTTCTATGCTGTGGACACAGATGGGGAGGAAAAAGAAGTCATTCTTTTCCTCGCAACCAGGAACATTGAGGTCAATGAGGAACTAATGTTTAATTACGGCGTGGGCAAAGTCTTTTCGGGGAGAGGGCTCTTAGACATTCTGCAGCCATCCACCTGGCCTGCATTTTCAAGGCCTGTATTCAAGTCTACAAGGACATTGTTAGACTTTGCTCTTTTTATTTGTAAACTGCACTGCACTGGTGTAAATATAATAAATCTCTGTACAGAAAATAATAAAGTGGAAGTGCTTAAATCTGTGCTTTATCTGTCTCTGTGTGTATGGTCTTGTATGAAACACAGGTTGTATCCCCCAACCCCACCCCACTCTCACACTCTTTGTCCCTATATGGTCAGCTGTCTGTGTGTTTCCAATACAGATGCAAATTTCCTCCATACCCCACAGGCTGCTTCAGGGGAGCATTCACAATTATCATGTTTGTATAAGCCAAAATCAGAGGTGGAAGAAGTACTCAGATGCTGTACTGACTCTGAGTATACTGCTGTGGAGAAGAAAACAGTAAGTAAGTAAAAAGTAAGTAAGAAAGTATAATCACATTTCTCCAAATACACATTTATCTATGATCGCTGTAATAGTTGTTACAGTGGAGGTTTAGGTAATTGATAATGATATAAGTAATTGGTATTATTTAAACCATACTTTTCACTAAGATGTTCTTACTTGAGTATTTAACACTAATTTTCTCACTTTCATGTTCTGTGTGGTTTCAGGAGACACAGAGGGGGGGGAACTCAGGAATGTGTCCTTTTTTAGTTTACGGTTACCGTTGTTTGTGTGATTCTTCTCTGAGGAGAAGGAGTCTCTTTGATAAATTATGACGTCCGAAGGGGACACCACGTCTGTTTTTCGTTACTTTATGTAGTTCTGTTCACCCTTGGTTGCCCGTTGGGAGACTGGATGGCTTACAAGCTTCTCATGAGACCCCTCATAAGACCAGAGTCTCTGGGTTTGGGGTGAGAAAGGCCATTTTCCATGCCTCGGGTTAACCTTATGACCGGAAGAATGGGAAGGGGGGACAAACTGGCTCATTCTTACAAAGTGATTTATCACTTAACAGTCCCTCTGTGATTAGCTCAAAGCCTTCCATATGGACCGATTCTGTCCCATGGAATGGTAAGGGATCTTTGTTTGTCCAAGAGAAGGACCCTATTTGTCTCTATCGGACCTGGTTCAATTTCCTCATCTGAGGGTCAAAGGTGACTCTGACCAGAGGATGTTCTGAGCAGTACTGATGTCGTATTCACTACAACTGTCGGATTTGACATTATTCTTTCCGCACCTGACCGAGACGCTTTTACTAACCTAACCACTCCCTTCTTTGTGCCTAAACCTAACCCAAGTTCAACATGCAACTGCCACCGCCCATTTACGAGCTGCCAGACGGGTCCCAGTCGGCACCCTGTTTTGAGCTGTCTCCAGAGCCCCCATATGAGCCGGTCGCTGCCGCACCCTCTACGGAGATGACCCCTGCAATCCCGGCAGAGCTAGAATCCATGCACAGGTGGTGCTCCCACCTCCTGCCTTGTTCAAGCCAACGCCGCAGATAGGTCGCAGCAGGTGCCAAAATGAGTCTAATGTCACAGTGCATGTGAACACACACCTCAGGGAGCCGACTGACCTCAGGGAGCCTACTACCATGTGCTTTTCTTTGCCCCCCTCTCAGCAGTGTGGCATTGATTTCCGCTATCTGGTCATTTTCTTGCTTATCTACCTGGCTGTCAACTATATTTCACTCATTGTGTACTTAATTCTATGGTACACTAATTAACAATGTACTTTGTTTTAAAGCCTTGGCATTGTTTTACACTTAAATGTTTTCAATTAATGTTTATCTGTTGTTGTTACAATATTTAATAATACTAAATAAAAGTTTTTGTGTGAAATCTTGGTAAAAAAAAATAGGCGCTTGGTGTGGCTAAGTAACATGTTAAAGCGCTAGCATAATAGCTTGAAATCTGGAATCACAGATTCCAGATTCTCATCCGGAGATGGTTGGTCACATGGTCAGAGGTCAAAGATCGTGGCAGCCATATTTACTTCACCTCCACATGGTCCCTGTGACACAGGCTGTGTCCCAATTTGGTCCAAATTGCGAGGCTGCATCCTCGAAGTGCGCATTTCGAGGCCGATTACGTCACAACTCCGCGCGAAGGCTGTCCCAATTCGAAGACTCCTTCAAATGCAGCCTTGAAATGCGGCCTTCTTTTCCCTCTTTTTCGAGGATGCATCGCTACTATCCTTCGCGGCCTCCCAAATCCCAAGATCCTTTGCGCGGCGCTGTTCAGTGCCGCGAAAACACAACAATGACAACACCAACAGGTGAAGACTTTTCATTCAAGTGTAAGTATTGGTTTGTTTTATTTAATTATTTTGACTTATTACTACTTATACTTTTATACTTTTAGTAATTACTTATATTTTATTACTTGACTTATATCTTATGTATATATATATATTTATATATATATAAATGGACTAAGATGAACAAATTTAGATTTTAATAAAGAGCTACGTTTGGGATTATCACTATTATATGTTATACTTCTTTATTATCATTATTATTATACTTTTTTGCTATATTAGAACCCTTTTGTCTGTTGACATAGTAAAAAAAAACATATTTTACATTACATTTTGTTTTATTTTTATTTTAGGGAGCAAGGAGCAAACCAAGCTCCTGATTGAACAAAGAGGGGAAAATGACCATCTATTCACGGGGGCCAAAAACTCCGCCACGGCGGGATGGAGGTAAGGCTGATGTCCATTTTTGTACATCTTTGCATCCCTGTGTTGATGTGATCTTGTGTTTACCTTTTCTCTTGCTTCCCTCTGTGTTTAGAGCAATACTGGGAAAGACTGGGCTGGAGGGGAAGGTCCAGCCCTACCAGGCCAAAAAAAAATGGGACAATTTAAAAATATATATATAAAGTAGGTAGCCTACAGGTTTGGATTAGTTTTACTGTTACTAAATACTTTTGCTGAAAATTGCTGACATGATTGATTTCCACTGCCTTAGGATTGCAAATATCCAGGGACAGGGGAGGGGGCCAGCGGCAAGCCCACTGCTGGCACTTGGCCGTGGTTTGTCCTCATGGATGAGGTACTGGGGCAGAGGCCATCTATTGCCCCCCCTGTCCTCATTGCCTCCATCCGTGAGGACACACCAGGGCCAAGTGCCGCAGTGGGTGAGCAGGAGAGTGAAGAGGAGGAGGAGGAGGAGGAGGAGGAGGAGGACCAGCCAGGGCCCAGGAGGAGGAGGAGGACCAGCCAGGGCCCAGGAGGAAGAGGAGGAGGGAGGATGACCTCCTTGACCTCATAAAGGAGGACATGAGAAGGCAAAATGAGGCAGAGGAGAGGAGGGAGCAGGAGGGGAAAGACAGGATGGAGAGGCTCTTCTCTCTCCTGGAAAAATAAATATACATCTATATAGATGTGTTTAATTTGATTTTATTTATGAACTGTGTTTATTTATGATTTTTCTTTATTTTTTATTTGATTGTGAAGATTTTGATGTTTTATGTTGTTATTAAATAAAAAATATTGTTCATTGTTACACGACTATTCCATTTAGTATTTACAACTTCAGTACAATTTATAACAGGGTTGCATAAAGTGCTACTGTTCAGGAAGAACAAGGGATTAAATATTTTCTTTTATTATCAAGTGATGAAACATTTCACTATTTACAAAAAATACATCAGAAATAACTATTTACAGATTATTATTATTTTATTATTCTTTCTCTTGTGTGTTTTCCTTCTTTCTTTCTTGTGTGTTTTCCTTCTTTCTTTCTTTCTTTCTTTCTTTCTTTCTTGTGTGTTTTCCTTCTTTCTTCTCCTTTCCTTTATTCTTCTCCTTTCTTCTCTCTTATAATTTTGTCTGCTTTTTCACCGTCTTTTCGGTCGAGACGTCTTTCTCGTCTTATGGGCGGGAACAGCTGGTGACGCAACCAGGAAATGCCTCGAAGGCTAGACCGTCTCATTTAACAACGGTTGATGCGTCCTTCGGAGGTTCCTCAAGGCTGCATCCTTCGAAGGCCGCAAAGGCCGCGTCCTTCGAGGATGCAGCCTCGCAGTTGGGTCCAAATTGAGACACAGCCACAATGTAAGATGCTCTCTTAAAAGTAGGAAGTGGACACATTTTGTCAAAAGCTTTTGTGTGAAATCTTGCTTTTAAAAGGAGGTGTTTAGTGTGGCTAAGTAACTTGTTTTAAATTGAAAACTGCTTGTTTTTTAGTATTTTTGTTTTTTCATGTTTTTTAATATGAATAAAATAAATGAAATATTTCTAGTGCCGTACGCCGCGACGTTTCGACCTCCTTCGGTCTTTTTCAAGCGGAAGCACACTATAGAATTAAAGCAATGAGAGTCAATGTTAAGCGGAGAGATGTTTTCCCTTTCACAGCCAGCTCAGAAATGAGGGACAGCCGTGCTTCTCCTCTCTTTATACTGGTTTTGTTCACGAAATTCTGTCACAAATTTTTTCTATAATGAGGGACAGCCGTGCTTCTCCTCTCTTTGTACTGTTTTTCTGGCACGAAATTTTGTCACGAAATTTTTCTATAATGAGGGACAGCCGTGCTTCTCCTCTCTCTATACTGGTTTTCTTCACAAAATTTTCTGTCACGAATTTTTTCTATAATGAGGGTTATAGAAATAATGCCACAACATGGAAGCAGCAAGATTATTGATTATTAAAACACAACCTCTAAAAGACATTTTTGGGAAAATCCACTTCCACTTTTTGAGTCTCCCCTCCACTTTCTCTAAAACATTGTCCCAATTCTTCCCAACAGTATCAGGATCACCTAGGTAAACCCCCAGATACTCCAGGTAAGCCCACCAGGCAGTTTGACCCCCTTCAGCTCGCCTCCCACCCGCACCACTTTTTCCCCAATTAACTTTGGCTGAACACATTTCACCAAAACTCTGAACACTGTCAGTCAAAAAGTTTACATCGTTCTGATTTTTAATAGCAATAATCAAATCATCTGCATAAGCAGACAACTTAAAAACTGAGCTACAGTTTGGAACATTAAAATCAGAAAGACCCATTCTCAATTTGTGGAGGAGAGGCTCAATTGCCAGGGAGTACAGCATCCTTGAAAGTGGACAACCCTGCCTCACACCTCTCTTCACTTTAAAAGGAGCACTCAAACCACTGTTAATCTTTAAAACACTCTCAACGTCTCCATACAAGGCCTGAAGCTTAGCGATAAAACCTGAGCTGAACCCAAAACCCTCCAGCGTTTGCCAGAGATAGTCATGTTCAACTGTCAAATGCTTTTTCTTGGTCTAAAGAAACCAGACCCAGTTTTGTTCCCAATGAGCTTGAGAGGTTCAAAACATCACAAATTAAATGGACATTATCTGTGATGAGCCTGCCTGGAGCGCAGTAGGTCTGGTCTACATGAATTAACTGCTCCATCACTTTCCTCAGCCTATTCGCTAAGACCTTGGAGGAGTTTATAATCAGTACAGAGAAGGGCCACTGGTCGCCAGTTTTTTAGGTTGTGCAGATACCCTAACCCTAACCCTCCTTTTTTTGGAAGGAGGGTGAGTACTGCTCTCCTGCAACTCAGGGGCAACCGGCCCTTCAGCAGACTGTCCCTGGAAACATCCAGCAGGTCCTCACCAATCACTGACCAAAAGGCTTTATAAAAGTCAGCTGGCAGGCCGTCTATGCCTGGTGCTTTCCCAGGCCTCAGGCTCTGCAGCGCCTCCAACAGTTCCTCTGGAGCGATATCAGCCTCCAAACACGTGTTGGCCTCTGCTGACACCTGTGGCAGACCACTGAGGAAAGAGAGCAACTCATCTTGTTTCTCAGTGTACTCACATTTAAACAAATGTTGATAAAAGCCTTCTGCGTACCTGCGGATGTCTGCTGACTCCTGGAGGAGCTGCCCATCACCAGAGCGCAGACAGTGCATCAGCCTTCTCTGCCCATTTTTCCTCTCAAGCCCAAAGAAAAAGTGAGAAGGAGCATCCATCACAGCCACATTCTGAAACCTACTGCGTACCAGCAAGTCAGCTAACACACGCTTTTTAGCCTTGAAGACTTCAACATGTCTTCTCTCTCCTGTGGAGTCTGCTAACTCTTGCAACTCCACCATTTCTCTCTCCAGATCCCTGATAGACCTTACCAAGTTGCAGATGTTGAGAGTGTACTGCAAGCACAGAGATTTGATCTGACTCTTCTCTATATCCCACCATTGCTGCAGCAAAATAAAACTTGACTTTTTCAACCTAAAATCATTCCAAAAAACAGTAAAAGCTGTTCTAAAACCATTGTCAGACAGAAGTGTTGTGTTAAAATGCCAATATGCACTTCCACACCTGATATTGTTAATATAAATACAGCACTCAACTGAGAGAGATCTGAAAAGCCAACTGGTTTTATGTCACAACTTTTAAAAACACTTAAATGATGCTTAAAACAGTAAAATCCATCAAGTCTGGACATTGACAGAAGACCATCTCTAGCGTGGAGCCAGGTATACTGCCGGGTATTACTGTGAAAATGTCTCCACACATCACGTGTTTCTATTGATTTCTTTCTCTATTGAACTGTTTTTGTGAGGCAGCATGAGGTTCAGAGTGATTCCGATCTAAAGTGGGGTTTACAGTGCAGTTAAAATCACCCCAATCACTAAATACTCCTCCCTGCTACACCTCAGAATCACACCATCCAAGGTGTTAAAAAAATCAATCTCTCTGTGCCTGTTGTTGGAGCGTACACACTTAAAAAAAAACATTTTCACTCTTTCAAACTCTCACCTTAATTTTCAAAATATGAAATGCCAATATCCTCCACATCAACAGAGACTGGATTGAAATCTCTGGAACTCCAACTCCCCCACTGTTGCAGCTTTTATGACTAAAATACTACACAATTACTCAACGTTAATTTGAGTGACCATCGACTGGCGTAATGAGGAGTCATTTCCACCTACGTGAATAACAATCATTTCCTTTTTGTAAGGAAAGATTCAGACTTTCAGTGATTGATTCAAACAGGAACATGAATGGTTGAGTGTTGTTGTTGACTGACAGCTGGTTGTTTTGCTCCTCAGGGTTCAGGTCCTGGACAACGGCAACGTGGAAGAGGAATGTGATGAACGGACAGAGGCCAGCGTGAACGAAGGTAACATATAAAGATAATACATTACAGATTAAAGAGTTTACAGGATGTTAAAGATCAGATCAAAAATATTTCAGAGCCATTTTAGAATCCTGATATTAAACATCTCTAATATTTTATAGATTTCACCTTTAAGTCTCATTTATGTACCTATAGTAAAACCATAAAACAGTGAGTCTAACTCACGTCATTATCTTTCGCTAGTATTGATCTTAAAGATTTGTGTCCTGCAGAAATCAACGTTAATTTGAACGAAGTGGTGATGCTCAATTGTCTGAAACCTTCCAACCTGGCCACCCTCATCTGGACTTCACCTCAATTCAAAGTCCTGCCAAAGAAACTCTTCATCCAATCGGCTGAGGGCAGTCTGATCTTCCATGCCAGCACGACCAGCTTTGGGACCTACCGCTGTGAAGCAGTGGAAAGCGGGCACAAGCAAGTGGTCAAAAGCTATTATGTCCGACAGATTGGTTCTCCACATCCCAGAAGCCCCCCTCCGGAGGTCGACCATATGTCTGACATCAAAGAAGAGTCTGACGATGAGAGCATAATGACCGAGGAACCGATGACCTCTGTGATGACACCTGTAGGAGACCCAGAGGACAACCTGACACAGAACAAAGGCGCTGAATCCACTGTGACCAAAGACAAGGCCAAAACTAACAATGAAGAGCCTACAATTAAAAACACGTCTCATGGTGGTGGTTTGGACTCTACAAGAGATGTTCAGTACTGGAAGGAACCGCTCAACGCTCCAACAAAGAGCTACTACAGTGAGCTGGTTGTTGTTTCTCTCCTGCTGGCAGCCTGCATTTTGATCCTGATGCTTGCCGGGCTCCACGTGTGGCGCCAGAGGCAGAAAAACCCTAAACTGGAAGGTCTCAGCAGTCCAGAGGATGGAGGCAAGGTGAATAAATGTATGGAGACTGTTCCAGCTCTGAGCTGTGCAGAGGATGCTGGACCTGAGCTGAGGGTGTAGTAATGCGGTTTTAATGATGGACATCTTCAATTCAATATTTACTGGTTCAGCTAAAAAGAAACAAAGAGAGCTTGTGTCATGATATTTGAAGACACTGTCCAGAACAAACAGATCCAGGATGAGTTTAGTCGACTTTACCACAGACTGGAAATGAGAGGAAAGTCTGATTCAAAGTAAAACTCTAGCAGTTTGATATGGGAACTGATTGACAGCTCTATTTCACCAAGTTTAACATTACTGTTAGCACAGTTTAGTTAAAGTAGCTAATGTTAGCTCGTGGTTCAATAAGCTCCAAACATGGTGCTAACATTACGTACAGGAAATGGTTCATTACATCAGTACAACTAGATACTAAATCTTATGAACTTATTAATAGGCAAGGCAGCTTTATTTATAGAGCACATTTCATACCCAACTCACTGTGCTTTACATAAAAACAAAACATTTAACAGTAAGAATTGGAAACAAAGAACATGAAAACATACAATTTAAAAAAAGTAAAAATAAAAGCCAATAATAGAAAAAATTGGAAACATTAAAACATACAATTAAAAACAAGAAAACCCAAAATAAAAGCAAAGTACAGAAAAATAGAAGGAAAAAATAAATAAAAACTAGACTAAAATAGAGCATAAACAATGATTTGTATTAAAGTCATACGGTGCAAATGAGAGGTGGGTTAGGGTTAGGGTCCCCTCCTTCTTCTTAAGGTGGCCCCCAACCAAGAACTGATAAAATGTACAGTTAAATAGTGAACGCCGTAGCTGCAGGACATTTGTGTAAAACAAGAATTGCAGATACATTTTGAGCAGATTATTTCCTTTGTATACTTTGATGTGCATTTGCTGTGTTTTCCTTATATTTTCAGGTGTTTCTCTCTGTTTTATATTTTTAAATGTTCAGCTTCATACGTGAAAGACTTTTTTCTGACAGTCAGTATTTTGGCCTTTAGATTGAAGTTATTCTAAACTCGCACCACCACCTCAACTTCTTCCTGAAATGTAAAGTCAGTCATGTGAACCAAACCGGAGAGAGGGTTAGGGATGCAAACTGCACAGGCTGGTTACTGGTCTGAGTATTTTTAGCAGGTCACAGACCATTTCCTTTTCAACATTCAAAATTCAGACACCACAAACTGGGAGGCAGCGTGGACTGCAGCAGGTAACTGGTCCAAAAAAGAAATAGTACATTTTAATAGGATTAGGATTAGGTTTGTAGTAAGAAGCCCCTCCCCTCACTAGGCGGGGAGAGGTAAATGCACGGTCCTTCTCCTTATCCTGTCCTCCATACCAATTTCCTCGAGGGGGGTATTGGTGCCATCTCTTACAGTACACGTACGTCCACTCCCCGTCCGTGTCATAAACATGGTCTTCTCATGGTCACTTGGTCTTTAAAATGAAAATATGTCTCTTCAAAATAAACTTTTCTTCTTGTTGTAATTAAATAATGCCTTTCAAAAAAATTGAATTGTTTAAGTCAAATAAAACTTTTTTAAATAATTTTTTTTATAGTTTTTTTATTTACTTTTCTTTTTATTTAGTAATGAAATAAAATAATTCATGTTCTTAATGAAATCAACTTGTTTTTAAATTGTATTTTTTATAATGTGCTATACGCCACAACGTTTCAAACCGTCAATAGAAAGCAATGAGAGTCAATGTAAAGCTGAGAGATGTTGAGCCTTCATCAACCAGCTCAATAATGAGGGACAGCCGTGCTTCTCCTCTATTTATACTCTCCGGTGGAGCTAACCCTTTCGAAACAAAATAAAATTCAAATAACCAAAAAACAAGTGAGTTTTGTATTTATTTGTGTTAATATAATGTGGTCATAATACGATGTTCCACTATGAATGTAAATATGTGTCCTTATAATTTTAACCCTTTATTTGCCAAATAATACAATTTTAGTCCCAACTGTATTTCAGGTTAGGGTTACAGCAGGTTAGGGTTCGGGGGTTAGGGAAGACAAATTAGAGCATGGGCCTCCCTTTTCTTGGCCGGGCCGACCTAGCGCTGATTTAGGCCTCTGGGATATCTTGTGTCCAGGTTGCTGATACAGAGTCTTTCAATCCGGACTCTCTGGTTCGTAGTCCTGTTTGGGTGCTTTGGATGACCGAGGCTTTCACCGACGGCCATCCATGCTTCAAAAAATGGCTGACCAGAGGAGTGAGACCCTAACCCTAAACCTTTGGAGGAGAGTGTTAGACCCTAACCCTAACCCTTTGGAGCAGAGTGTTAGACCCTAAGCCTAACCCTTTGGAGGAGAGTGTTAGACCCTAACCCTAACCCTTTGGAGGAGAGTGTTAGACCCTAACCCTAACCCTTTGGAGCAGAGTGTTAGACCCTAACCCTAAACCTTTGGAGGAGAGTGTTAGACCCTAACCCTAACCCTTTGGAGGAGAGTGTTAGACCCTAACCCTTTGGAGCAGAGTGTTAGACCCTAACCCATATTGTGCACCACATTTTAAACAAGTGATTAAATAGACACAGTTTCTGGTGTGGGTGTTCCCCCAGGAAAGGGTTTTAAAGACATGTTTGTTGGTCCTGTTGTGAAGCCAAGTTAGTTGTTTGTAGAAATCCCCTTGACCTCTGGGTTTAGGGGTCACCAGAGGCCTGACCTTTGCTCTGACCAGATAACCTCTGGGTTTAGGGGTCACCAGAGGCCTTGACGTCCGGGTTTAGGGGTCACCAGAGGCCTTGACCTCTGGGTTTAGGGGTCACCAGAGGCCTGACCTTTGCTCTGACCAGATAATCCTGCAGATTCTTGTGTTTTCTGTATGCAGTGATTATTCTGTATTCTTTAAACTTGTCTGAGCTGCTGAGTAGCCTGGTGAAGTTCTCTTTAGTAGCTCTGACCAGTTGGGTTGCTGGTGGAGAGCATGTGGTCACCAAGGGGAGCACAGATGACACTAAAATAGGTTTAGTTTGTAAAAAATAGTTTAGAGCTGTTCTCCTAAATGAGCGGCTGTAGCCTTCAGTAGCCAATGTCTTAATAGTGTTTTTGTTACATCCATGTCTGTGTGCTCCTAGTGTTTCCCCCCCTCCCTGTGTAGGAGCAAATCCTACATTTGTGTGTATCAGAAAGGAGAATGAGGAAAACACCAGTAGAGGCGAAAGGTTAGGAGATTGCTCAACAGGCCTTACCATGTTTATCCCATCAACTCCTTGTAAGGAGTTGTTTTTCACCATGTCTGATATTTCCAGAAGATCTTGGCCACCAACACTTAAGAATAGAGTTCCAGGAAATGAGAATTAGCCTGAACATGCCAGGTCAACTTGACCTGGTGCACGTACACAATGACGCACAACACCATACGAAATCAACGGTATAAAGGGTCTGCAAGGGCGCGCCTCGGGGCTGTTTTGCTGTTTTACCGTTCGTGGTCTATCTTGTTGTTTGTATCGAGTATCTGCAATAAAGATCCCAGTTGGCTGTTCGACGACTTCTGTTCTCCGTCTCATATTTTAAGGTTACTGAGTTTAGGTAACCGATCAAAGTTACAACATATTGGCGTCACAAACAGGATTATTATTGGTCCCCATTCATGCAAGCAATGGTTGAAGAAGTACTGTACCAATGCGAAATTTGTGCTGAAAACAATGTTCGAAAGGGGGTGAAAACACCTATTGGACATATCCCCATCCCAGAAGGTACATTTAAACACATCGTTATGGACTATGTAGACATGATAAAACCAGTGCATGGGAAGAGATACATGCTGGTGATAATCGATCGGTTTAGCCGATGGGTTGAAGCAACACCCTCCAAAACTCTAGGGGCAGACACCGTAATTAAATTCCTCACCAGAGAGGTGATACCACGATTTGGCATTCCATCAGAAATCAGTTCAGACAACGGTTCTGCATTTGTTCAAAAGGTAGTGAAAGGAGTCTTGCAGTATCTGAGAGTCAAACAGAGACTCGGAAGTGTGCATCACCCAGCCAGCCAGGGTATCTTTGAAAGAATCAACGGAACCCTGAAAGCAAAAATCAGTAAGATCTGTGCTAGCACAAAGCTTAACTGGGTGGATGCATTGCCACTCACACTAATGAGCTACCGCATGCAAACTCACAGAAGCACGCATCTAACACTGCATGAAATGCTAACAGGGCGGGCCATGCCCTGTCCACACCTGAGAGATGCTTTCAAGGGACCAAACCTTGAACAGCTGCAAATTGAAATGTCTGACTATATGAACCAATTAACTGCCATCCATAGATCTATATACTTGCAGGAAAAAACAAAGAAGCCGGAGGACCAGGTGGTCGAGAGACAGGTGATTCCAGGCGACCAGGTGTACATAAAGGTCTTCCGGAGGAAGTGGCACGAGCCAAGAAGGGAAGGGCCATACACCGTGGTGAGAGCGACTCCGACAGCGGTCCAGATCGAAGGAAGCGCGACGTGGTATCATCTGAACCATTGCACCAAAGTCCAGCAAGAGACAAAGGGCAGTATAAAACTGAAAAACAATTACGAAAATGATGTGGTTATTTGCGAGAGTAATGTGCAGCCTAGTGTTGCAATCACCAGGCAACCTGGGGACGAAGGAAACTGCACCAAGGAGCCAAAGCCCGAGCTGGAGGCATGGCCGAATAAACGTCCACTGGAGTTACAGCCACTCCATCAAACTGCACACGACCATGTCCAAGATAAGTATGATGCAACCACAAAATTCCCAATCCACACGGTGTTGAAACCCATGCCAACATTTTCAGACACTACTCACTATATCCACAAGCCAGATAGGCAGGGGCAGGTTAATAAACGAGAGGAAAGAGCTGTCCAAGCTATGTGGAAGTGGATCGGAATAGTGCCCATTCCTGAGGAGGTAAGAGGAGGTGGAAGGAAGTATGAGGTAGCCATAGAGCTAGGAGATACAATATTATGTAAAATTAAAACAGGGGAAGGAACTAGTAATGGCAGATCAATCGTGTCAGATACAAAGCGTAACAGGGACCCAAGAACTTAGCATTGAAGTGAATTTGGGTAGAGAGAGAAGCCCCAATGATGAATATTTTGCAAGGGTGTTTGGAGAGAATGAGGGAAAGACTTCAAATTTTAGGGCACATGTTAAATTAGAACGGGCAAACAGCCTGGATCCAGAAGACCTAAAAGAAGCTCCGCTAGTGGGTGAAGTGGTGGGAGACAAGGTAAGGTTACAAATCCCAAATCAGCGCGTGACTGCCACCATTGCACAACAAACAATCAGAGTATTGGAATTTGATTTGCCAAATCGAGAAGAGAATGTACTTTGTGGATATACGCGAGACTTCCAAACGGGGGAGTCTGCGTGGGGAGTTGTTGAGTGTGAAGTAGCGGTGAGAGCTGAATCAGGTAGTTGGTATATTGAGCTGAATAAACAAGTACTTGAGGCCAACATGACCTATTCGTTAGAAATGACTACAATGATAAACGGAGAGCAATCCCGGAGAAATGTCCCCTGGAATGCAAACCTCTCAGCTAAAACAGACCTCACAATAACCACCACAGCTAAAGCTAAAACAATTGAACCAGGAACCATAGAAAAGAGAGCACCAATTATTAATTCTGATCCAAGGACAGGGAAGCCAGTAGAGGAAGGAGATAAGCTGAGGAAATACATTCCATCCCAGAAGCTGATCGATGAGGAAGTTCGTAATGTTATTCTCCTAATAGACACGGAGGATGCAGGAGCAGGAAGCCTCCCGGTGTGTGATTGGAGAATACATTTCGAGTCCGGTGTGCAGGGAAGTTGTGACAGAGGGAACAGTGAGGTTAGGGTCTACATGAGGGAGGGAGATTGGATCTACGAGATTGACAGGAACATTGTGAGTGATAAACCTGGGAGATATGTGCTGGAATTTACCCACACCCCTAAGGGGGGTGGGAGCAGGACAATTGAGAGAGCTTGGACAGATTTAGTAACAGTCAGCCAAAGTGAGTTTGACACTAAGGTGACAGAAGGACTAATTCCGGCAGCAGTGCCCTCAGTGACCCCAATCAAACCTCCTGTTGAGCAGGTAGATCAAGTTGTGAATCAGCCTCCCGCTGAGCAGGTAGATCAAGTTGTGAATCAGCCTCCCGTTGAGGAAGTAGATCGAGATGCAAATCAGCTTCCCGTTGAAGAGGTAGGTCTAGGTGTAAATAAACCTCCCATAGAAGAAGCAGATGCAGATGCAAATCAGTCTCATGTTGGAGACAGAGTAGCCCTGGAAGCAGGTCAGCCTCCAGTTGAGGGAAAAACAGCTCCAACAGTAAATCAGACCAAGCAAGTTCGTACTCCTAATGCAAGTCGTGAGAATAGTGATGACTATGATAATTATGATGGAGAGGAGGATAGCGATGTAAATCGAGTTGG
This sequence comes from Scomber japonicus, assembly GCF_027409825.1. NCBI lineage: Eukaryota > Metazoa > Chordata > Actinopteri > Scombriformes > Scombridae > Scomber > Scomber japonicus. Next base: position 86,773 of record NC_070583.1, on the reverse strand, counting down.
AGGGGTTAGGCCTCAACAGAGAAGCGTAAGACCAGCTCATGATAATCTTTGGACACCGCAACAAAGAGTTGTGAAACAAGAATTTGATGATCTTTGGGAAGTTGCTAGTCATAATGATTGGTACAAGTGGGCCCAATATACAGCGAAGGGAATGACAGATGATGGATGTATAGTGTGTGCAGGTGCTCCTACCACCTTACCCATAGCCGTGCCTGAAATATATACCTTTGCAGGATGTGCAGTAGAGCAGAGGCGTAAATGTAGAGAAGGAGCCTTTGTAGCCCAGGAAAATCTGCCACGCGGAATGCCGTGGGACGCATACAAATATCCCATGTGCGGTATATTATGTCGAACATTATATGGTTCTTCCCTGGGGCACGGAATAGTCGATCAATGTAATGGCTTCAATTGTGACATACGTGATCAATGCAAGAAATTTGAAATTGCTACCTCTCAGAGAGAGCCTCCAACCAATTATAAAGTTGACGAAAATGCAGAATATGAATGCTATGCCAATGGAGGACAGACAGGAAGTACTGGAGGTGTTGAAGTAGGTAACACCTCTGTTAACTGCGCAGTGACTTGGGTGATGTCGTGGTTTCCACAGGCCAAAATTACACCCAAATTTTTGAGCACACCTGTTTGGTTTGAGAATCCTAAACCACTTAACCCAATCTGCAAAAATTTAACCATGACTCTTCCGAGCCTGCCGTTACTGAGAAACCAGGCGCGTGCAGTTGCAGACAGCTATTGGATGTGTGGAAATAACATTTTAAGGAACACTCTGCCTCTCCGTTGGATAGGATTGTGTACATTAGTCCGTATGAAAGTACCAGTAGTAATCACCTATGAGGGAGTGGAAGAGGTGTTAGAGATTAACAGAGTCAGTGACGAACTACACAGACAGAAGAGACAGATAACATCGGATGAACAAATTTATCTCAATAAGATAGGACTACCTACAGGTATTCCAGAGGAGTTCAAGGCTCAAGACCAGGTTAGAGCAGGACTGGAGTCCATACTTCCATGGATAACAATTAATAAAAATGTGAACTGGATCAATTACATATATTACAACCAACAGAGATATGTTAATTACACCACTGAAGTCCTTAAGCTGCTAGGTCAACAACTGCATGAAACTAGCGCCATGGCATGGCAAAATAGACAAGTACTAAATTGGATGTTAGCAGAAAAGGGGGGAGTGTGAAATGTTTGGAACGTTATGTTGTACATATATTTCAAATAACACCGCAGCTGATGGAACATTTTCTGTTGCTATGAAAAAGCTTGAAATGCTAAAATCTGAGGTGACTGACAATGCTGGTAAGGGTGGAAGCATTAAGTGGGATGGGCTAGACAACCTATTTGGAAAATGAGGAGCCGTTTTGGCTAAAATAGGGATAAGTACCCTGATAGTACTGATTCTGGTTTTCTTATTGACATGTTGCATCGTGCCTATCCTGAAGAGATGGTGTATGAGAGCTATGGACGAGAAGCTGAACCTTGCAGCGGACATGCATGGAGCAAAAATGCTAAGTATGTTGCCTCCTGAACAACTTGTGCGCAGAATCCTTCTGACGCAAAGGGGGGAGGGAATACCGGACTTATTCCCAACTCCTGACTATATGAAGGACGTTTCGGATGAGGAGGATGAACCGTGAGGTAAAATGAGGAAAATGAACAATGGCTGACGTACTCTTTGGACGGAAAAGAGATACACTATAACCACATACCACACATATAACAAGAGACTATGATTAGAATACAACATCTTTGTCATTGTCATTATCATTATGTCATGTAATCAACTGTGTGTGATTTATGTTCTGTATCCCATATTCATTTTTACATTTTTGAGTTGTATTTGGTATATTGAATGTGTGACTTGGGCTGCATTATAACAAATGAGCCCGGCAACCCCACTAAAGCTAAAAGGATTCATGTTACAGTTCAGTCTGAAGCTATGTTGTTAATTCATTAATAGCATATTTGAACATCTGTCAGAAGTCCAATGATTTGGAATAGGCTGCCCTTGGGACGGGAGCTATGGAGGAATTTTCCTGAAATCAGCAGCCGGTCAGGTTTTTCGCCTTCATCATGTGGGACAGATGTTGAAATATGTTCCAGTATTTCATGTGTGCCATATAATCATGTTAAGCCATATATTATTATACTTCATATATGTGTTTCTTATGTGTACCATGTTCATGTTAAGAAATTCACAACATATATCCAGGAGAGTGAGGAACACTGCCTGTACTCACTTTGTTACCTATCTACCAAATTCACGTCATATATCCACATTAGTGAGGAACACAGGTTGTACTCACATCACCATATATCCGTAATATCCACACATATATAAACACATTTATCATACATAACCTCAGGCGAACATTTATGATAAAATCATAAAGAGGAGGAATTATGTAGGAGCAAATCCTACATTTGTGTGTATCAGAAAGGAGAACGAGGAAAACACCAGTAGAGGCGAAAGGTTAGGAGATTGCTCAACAGGCCTTACCATGTTTATCCCATCAACTCCTTGTAAGGAGTTGTTTTTCACCATGTCTGATATTTCCAGAAGATCTTGGCCACCAACACTTAAGAATAGAGTTCCAGGAAATGAGAATTAGCCTGAACATGCCAGGTCAACTTGACCTGGTGCACGTACACAATGACGCACAACACCATACGAAATCAACGGTATAAAGGGTCTGCAAGGGCGCGCCTCGGGGCTGTTTTGCTGTTTTACAGTTCGTGGTCTATCTTGTTGTTTGTATCGAGTATCTGCAATAAAGATCCCAGTTGGCTGTTCGACGACTTCTGTTCTCCGTCTCATATTTTAAGGTTACTGAGTTTAGGTAACCGATCAAAGTTACAACACCTGTGTCTCCCCCCCTCCTAGTGTCTCCTCCCCTCCCTGTGTCTCTCCTTCCTTCCTGTGTCTCCCCCCCTCCCTGTGTCTCTCCCTCCTTCCTGGGGGCGGGCCCCAGACGCAGACTGCTGCTGCTGCAGGGCACACACCTGAGGCTCATCTGCTCATCACCCCACTGCTCAAAGACACCGGCCCTCCACTCATTCATCACCAGATCTTTACAGTTCACCACTTGGTGACTTTGTCAGGGTTTAGGGTTCCTCACGGCTTCTCGTGATCTCAAGTATTCAGTGTTCTCTAGTCTCCTGTGTATTTGTCCCCAGCCTTTTTCACTCCTTTGTGTTTTTTGCTCCCGTGTCTCCTGCCTCGTTTTGACCCTGACTCCCTTTGCTCCAAAATTCCCTGCCCTGCCAGCAAGCAGCCGCTCAGTGTATGTCTTCTCCTCAATATTGAGAAAAAACATCCCTAGTCTGCCTAATTTTACTTTGATCAGCATGGTAGATATATTAAACAATAAAAACTTGTTAAACTAGAAAAACTTATATTCTTAGGCACCTAAGAGGCCTACCAAATCAATAAGAGACATACATAGGTTAAGTAATAAATTGTGTTTAATTGTTTCATAAAAATTTGTAAAAAAACAACAACTAGGGCTTAACAGTGAACGCCCAGTGGGGAAAAATTGCTAGTAACGTGCCACAACTCCCTCTGCCAGGGTGCACAGACATTTACATTTGTTCATTTATTTTTTGTGATTTTGTGATGTGCTGCTAAGTATCATGTGCTGATATGATTTCCTGGGTGATGTCACTCTCCTGAGGAACCAGGTGTTTCATGATGTCAGCCAGCTTCCTCAGTTGAGCCCCTGCCTCCGAATGGCCCCTCACCACAGGATCGATGGAGGACAAGGCTTGGAGAGTCTTACTCCTCAGTGGCAACTTCGCCTGCATGTAAAAAAAAAAACACAGCAAACAGATGTATGGTAGAACTCACCATTGAAAAAGAAATAGCTCTCCTCTCCGCGCACCGCGACACAAACGCGCACCGTAACCAGCAAACTTTTATTTTATGCCGGTGAAGACACACATACACACGCGTAACAAATGCACATGGAGAGGAGCATTACCAATTACCAAAACAGCAGAAACCAGACTTGCACATTAGTTCCTCTTTACTAGCTAACAACATGTAATGTTAGCTCAAAATACATCCTGACACATGAGGGCTATGCGTTTACAGGCTTATAAGGCTAACATTCATTGACTTAAAGACATAACCAAGCTAAATATGCTCAAAGCATAGCCAGCCAACGAAAAAAGCTAATATTAACATTACCTTTGATGTTTCGACACTCGTACTTCTTTCCAAGACTCCGCTCCGAATCCGTCTCAGCTCCAGTGTCTTCAATCATCACAACTTGTTTCAGCTGCGTCTTTGCGTGACTCGATCGATGCGGTGAATGGCCATGAAAAAAGCGAGTCTCGCTTTTCGGCGCGCTGTTTGCATCCATGATATTAGAATTAAAGCAGCAGGTGTCATGATGAGGGGAAGGAGCTGCTGTCCTGCGTTGCTGGAACTGATATGACCAAAAAAAATGAACAGGGTATACATTGTCAAGGAATATTTACAGGGCATGGTATATGCTATCAATTAAAGTAAATTTTATTGATTTATTAAACTCACAGTTATCAGTATCATAACTTTGAATGGGCGCTCGATGTGCCTCTGGTGACTCTTCCTGCTCATGACAACCACCAGGTGGAGCGGCCACTATCCCACTGGAGGTGGATGTTGCTGGAACTGATGTGACAAAAACAATATGGTGTATATTGTGATAAAGAATATTTACTGAGCATGGCATATGTTATCAATGGACTTACGGTTTTCATCGACAGCATTTGGTAGGGGCACTTTGTCTGTTTTGTGGACATAAATTTAAGTAATGATCCTGAAGAGAGATAAGAGATTTTTTATTGTCCTCCTTGGGCATAGCATATTGGGCATTCATTGCTATCATAGCATTCATAGATTAACGTTAGCTATTAACTCTTACACAACTTTATTAGTTACAGAAAAAGCTCCAAATCACTCCAAAACATGTACCTTTAACAAACACCCATGTCTACACAGCATACAGTCACAGTAAGCATGGCACAACAAGTAAACTTTACAATCAATACTGCATAAAAAGTTTAAAACAAGTTAAAAGTTAAGAAAAACTGTAGCATATACATCTGTTAAGGGGTCAATGCTGACATTATAATACTGAATACCCATTTAAATACTGTAACATTATAAGTTAGCTTATTTACTTTCTGTTACCCTGTTAGTAAGTTAATAGAGTGCTGCTGCTTGCTGTCAAAGAGGGCCGCAACTAACATTAGGTTAACCTTGCATTTTTTATTTTATATTTGTAATTTATGGCCAGCAAGCTAGTGTTAGCATCAGCTAGCGTCAGCGTCAGTTTAATGCAGTGGTTACCATAAACATATATGTCTGACGCTAATGTTAGCTGCTATTCAACAAATATAATTAAAACCTAAACAAAGACGATGGAGATGGAGGACTGCCATCTCCAGGATGGACCATGCACCGCAGGGGTAACAGGCACCGCAGGGGTAACAGCTAGATACCCCTTGCTCTCTTTCCCAAACCTAACTGGCCAGTGCCTCCTGGGGGCACAGTGGCTAGTCCTCCTCTCTATTCCTGAAGCTAAACTAAGCTAACCTAACCCTGAATTACCCTAAACCTAACCACTCCAAATTAATGCCTAAACCTAACCCTAATTGAGGACAACCCTAACCCTAACCCCGACCAGGTTCCTCATCCCAATTAAGACCCTCTTCCTCGAAATAAGTCCCGAGGACCCCCACATATAAATACTGTATAAGCCAACATAAAGGACAAATTAAGGCAAGAAGATACAAGGTATGCATATCCAGGAAGCAGAGTTGAGAGAAGGACCGGAGAAGAGAAGGGTGAATGGACATAGGACATTTGAAGACGGACCGGAGAAGAGAAGGGAAATTGGACACGGGAAGAAATTAAACATAAGGGAAATTGATTAATAAACATGGGAATAAAAACGACAACAACAAATTGGATTGAAGAAGCAAAATTTATTGACAATGAAAACCAAAAACATATACTTAACGGGTACCTGAAAAGAAGAAAAAAGAGTGAGTACAAGAGAAGATGTAAAAGTCACGAAGAAGGACAAGAAAGTCACGAAGGAAAGTAACAAGAGGAAAGATTACCTCGTCAGACTCCCAAACAGGGAGCAGAGAAGAGAAGGAATACTTACCTGAAAGAAAAGGAAGAAAAAGAAAGGATACCTGTGGAAAGAAAGAAGAAACATTAAAACCAATTGGAAAAGGGGAAACACAAGGGTGAAGACTAAACACATGAAACGAAAGATGACAAATTACGGAGCCAGGGGGCGGAGTATAAAAGGGAGAGAAACACTGAGCAGGATCAGTTTGGCAAGAGACACAGAGGAAGCAACATCTCCTCATTCAAATTAAAGGGGATACCTATGTGCAGTGGCAAGCCTGAAGAAGTCCCAAAATGTGGACGAAATGTTGCGGCGCCACCTATCGAGCACACTGAAGAATTACACCGGTTAAACAAAAGAAGGGTGGGAATATGAAAATAAATAATTAAATAAAGCCAAACCAGAAAAATAAAAAAACAAGAAGAAATACATACTTGATATAACAAAGGTGACTTGACCAGATGATAACTAAATACTTACCTGCTATTAATACATATATTAAACTAAATATAATATAAACAAATATAATTAAAACCTAAACTAAGATGATGGAGATGGAGGACTGCCCTCTCCAGGATGGACTGTGCACCGCAGGGGTAACAGCTAGATACCCCTGTTGTCTTTCCCAACCCTAACCCGATTTCTAAACCCTAACCCTAATCCCAGACCAGGTTCCTAATCCCAATTGAAACTAACCCTAACCCCGACCAGGTTCCTCATCCCGATTAAGAACCTCTTCCTCGAAATAAGTCCCCTGAAGACCCCCATATATAAATACCGTATAAGCCAACATAAAGGACAAATTAAGGCAAGAAGATACGAGGTACGCATATCCAGGAAGCAGAGTTGAGAGAAGGACCGGAGAAGAGAAGGGTGAATGGACATAGGACGTTTGAAGACGGACCGGAGAAGAGAAGGGAAATTGGACAAGGAAAGCAATAAAGAAGAAAGATTACCTCTTAAGACTCCCAAACAGGGAGCGGAGAAGGAAAAGAGATTCACGTGGAAGAAAAGAAAAAGATGATGCCTCGTCAGACTCCCAAACAGGGAGCAGAGAAGAGAAGGAATACTTACCTGAAAGAAAAGGAAGAAAAAAAGGATACCTGTGGAAAAGAAAGAAGAAACATTAAAACCAATTGGAAAAGGGGAAACACAAGGGTGAAGACTGAAAACACGAAACGAAAGATGACAAATTACGGAGCCAGGTGGCGAAGTATAAAAGGGAGAGAGACACTGAGCAGGATCAGTTTGGCAAGAGACGCAGAGAAAGCAACATCTCCTCACCTAAATTAAAGGGGATACCTGTGTGCAGTGGCAAGCCTGAAGAAGTCCCAAAATGTGGACGGAATGTCGCGGCGCCACCTATCGAGCACACAGAAGATTTCACCGGTTAAACAAAAGGAGGGTGGGAATATGAAAATAATTAAAGCCAAACCAGAAAAATAAAAAAATGGAAAAATAAAAAAACAAAAATACATACTTCATATAACAAAGGGGACTTGACAAGATGATAACTAAATACTTACCTGCTATTAATACATATATTAAACTAAATAATAATAAATATAATATAAATAAATAAAATTTAAACCTAAACTAAGATGATGGAGATGGAGGACTGCCATCTCCAGGATGGACCGTGCACCGCAGGGGTAACAGCTAGATACCCCTTGCTCTCAAACCTAACTGGCCAGTGCCTCCTGGGAGCACAGTGGCTAGTCCTCCTCTCTAGTCCTGAAGCTAAACTAAGCGAACCTAACCCTGATACTTACCCTAAACCTAACCACTCCAAATTAATGCCTAAACCTAACCCTAATTTATTTTGATTCAACCCTAATTTGATTTCTAAACCCTAATCCCAGACCAGGTTCCTAATCCCAATTGAAACTGCTTCTGATTTGGTTGAAGGGGAATGGGACCGTTCATGCCCGCATCCAGCCAGGCACTGTTGAGGAATTGGGAAGGCCTCCCGATCTGCCTGCCCATCGTCGTGTGGAAGACATACTGGATGTCTTTACCATCAGTGCATTTGCCGCTGGCAACCCATCTCACCCAGTTGTACTCTGTGTTGTTCAGGCACACGGTGGCATGACGAACGACTCCATTGTTCATCCACCTAAGAGAGGCATGAAATTAATTTATTTCTGTGGTTAGGTAGGCTTAAATTGTAAAGATAAAAACTATTAATAAAGTTGGATATACATTGCACAGAATAGTTTAAATACTTACAATAATCCTATGCTTCTTTCCACCAGCCCAGTTGTCTGCAAGGTTGACTTGACTCAGTCATGTTTGTGAGCACGATGGACCGGTGTCCCATCAGGATGGTCAAGTAGCCCATCAGCTTACAATGATTCTTGCCCAGGTTTCCATCACCAGGTAATGTTTCTAAATGGCAAGTTTGTCTCAAAGGGCTCACATAGCATCATAACAACAACCTCTACCCTTAGACCCTTGCATCAACTGAGGAAAAACTCCCAGGAAAACCCTTTCAACAGGGAAATATTGGAGAAACCTCATGGTGAGCAACAGAGGAGGGATCCCTCAAATAAATATGTGCGGAATTCTACTTACTAAGCAACTCTGGAATTTTCTTCTTGGCTGCTTTCATGAATGCCACTTCCTGGTTTGCCCCGTGCAGTTTATCTGTGAAAAGAGTGTCACATATACCACCCATTTTGAGCTTCCAAAATCGGCCTTTTTTAAAATGAGACACACACACACACACACACACACACACACACACACACACACACACACACACACACACACAATAAAGAAGGAAAACGTTACCTGTCTTTCTTTTCAACACCTTCTGTGTATGACAACTGCTTTGTGCACATTCGCCTTCAGCCTCTTCAATTCGTATTCCAGTCTGTGAAAGTCAGTATCTCTGAGTTTGCAGGGTCTGCTGAACGAGCACCGCATGTGCTTGATGAAGAGGATGACGTTGCACATCATGTTGCTCACAGACGTTGCGGCATAGCCCTTTCCTTCGAGGTATAGCGGCCACCTACAAAAAAAGGTAAGACGAGGCAAGGCAATTTATTTGTATAGCCCATTTTACAAACAGTTTGTCTCAAAGGGCTTTACATAGCATCATAACAACATCCTCTGCAGGTACAACTGATGACATATCACCTATATTTCCCACCACCTGATTCCAATTCAAAATTCCAACTTTACGTCTACTTCAAAACATCACATTATAATTTGAAAGTCATAACAAATATATAAACATTATTATTATTATTAACACTTACGCACGCAACCTGTCCATTCGTAGGATGAGGTGCATGTCAGACAACACCATTTTTTTGGGCAGCCCAGCAGCCATGTACAGGCAGCAGCGGAGCGCATGGCTCGCAGCCTGCCTCGCATTTTCCTTGGTTTTCCTTTCCGTCTGTGTTCCTAGGCGAAACCTCCTGAAATCGTTGATGATCCTCTCTGTCATGAAAAATACATGAAATGTTACTTGAATGGTTTACCAAAAAAGAGAACATCATCTATAATATTACACAGCAATGGATTAGAATCTGAAATCTATGGCTTCTACATTGCTGTCTAAGTATATGTAAATATGGAAGTAATAGATGACAAGAGAAACAGGAAAAGAAAACTCACGGAATAAAAACTCAGAACTTTCCAATTTCCTGACGTGCTCATATTTTTGGGCCGTGGTACTAATCTTGGACAGGATGCCTCTGGGTGTCCTTGGTGTCGAGGTTTGGGCTCTGGCCAAGTTGTCTAACAAATGCTCAACCTCCACAAATCTGTTTATAAGATTATCCAATCTGGTTGACATGTTTTCACAGTTGCAGAAGCACCGGTTCTTTTTAGGGTTAGGGGTTGGGGTTGGGGTTCAGGGGTAGTTGGGAAACATAAAATGCACTGACCTACAGACTTGGGCTATAACTGTTCTTAACTGGTGTGGTGTGATGGTGTGGATGGTAAAAGGGGGAAGGGGTAAGTAGGTATCCCTGTGTCTGTGGTACAGGTGTACCTGCACCGACTATCATCCAGAGGAGCAGGGTTCAGATCCCCAAGTCCTCCACACCCAGGGGAGCAGCCAACATGGCCACCCACGTGCATCCCAAAAAAACAAAGCCACCAAATCTAAAAAACATAGAACGGGTAACATAACCCCTGCATGTTTATTTCCTTTTAAAACAAGGGTTATAGGTAAAAGGATAGTTGTAAGGATGTGTTGTGAGATAAAACCATAAAAATGTGTATATTAAAATTGAATATATATAAATAGATAGAAAATAAATAATATAGATAAAGACAAAAGTAACTAGAACTGTTCGTCCCGAACAGTTATGAACGGGGGCCAAGCCGTCCCGTGCGACTCGTCCCGTGCGTAACTCGCCCCCCACGCGACTCGCCCCTGTTTTAGTGTAAATCAATGTGAAATGATGGTCTGCTTGTCTCTGATTTACTGTAACACCATAACACACTATTAAAAGAACAACCTGTATATGTGAAATAATTCCACAGTAAAGGTTTTTGTTTAACATACAAGTAAAGACCCTTAATTGATTAACCCTGCCACCCAGTGGAGAGAACTTGTAATGATTCCAAAACTATCACCATCTCTCTCCACTTCCCTCCCTCCCATAACATTTTAAATGACACCTACACACATAACCTCAAAATGAACAACCAACCACCACAAGAAACAATCAATAAAACTTTATTAAAAACTATGAACAAATCAACAATACAACTTAAAATTATGAAAAATATGAAGCAATCAACAATACAACTTAAAATAAACAATTTAACAAAAAAAACTAATCCTCAATGGGGACGTCATCTGTTTCTTCCAATGGGGGCGGGGGGGGGTGTCATTGTCTGCACACATGTAGAAAAAAATATAAATGCATTAATAATGTCATTGCCTGTTTGTCGAACTGATTCTTTATAACACAATCATGAACAAAAATATAATGACAATATCCATGTAACCCTCTCAGTTGACAAACTTAATGGGCCTAATCATTGCCAAATGTTACAGGGATACTCATTTCTGTCTATAATGGGAATTCCTGGACATGACATTTTCATCAATCATTTTCTATACTGGTCCCAGTAATATTGATTATTAAACTGTAGTGAAGTAGCATATCACATGATGTGATTAAGCTGAATTTCAGCAAAATACTTGTGGACATCTTTTTTTAATATCCTATTAATTTCAAACGGTAACATCTAGGTGGACACTTCAACCAACCAATGGTGTAACTCCATGACTCACCAAATTGATCACTCATTCAGTCAATGACAGACTAAGGCTAACCCCCACTTTGCTGTGATCCAGCCAAAAAACAAACACATAAACACTGTAATATTATTACACAACCATATCAGTCATATCTTTGACAACACGCAAATCACAACTAAACACAAACACTCACCATCCTTTAGGAGACAGGCAGCCGCCTGCTCCACCTCCAGCTGCAGCTTTGCCACCTTGAGCTGGCCCTCCAGGGTGGCTGCCCTCTGCTCTGCGGCTTTCCGCAGCCGCACCTGGCGCACCAGGACCTGCATGGCCTGGCCATGAACAGCCAGGCTCTCTTGATATAGCTCTTCACGGGCAGTAACCGGATCAATACAGGCGTACTGCATATACAAAATAAGCAATGTACACATCAATCATAAAACAATATGAAGCATCAGTATATGTGTTACTGGGTCAGACTAAATGAAGATTGAACACAGCATAAATTAAACATTTAATTTTCGCCTGACAAAAATGTACACTTTTAGAGTGAATAACACCTTCTGAATTATGCTGCTGTAGCCAATGAACCTCTTGGAACTGTACGTGACATCTGAACATTATCTGTGCCAAGTTTCATGTTAATAAAGTAAAGCACTGCAAAGTTAGAGATTTTAGTAGAGATATATTTAGGCGCTCAACTGTGCACTGCGCAATGCTTAGATGGAGTAGTGTTTTTGCAAAAGCCACAATCAGTTGCTCGGTGTTTCACTTGTGTTTTGTTGAGCTGTAATGGTGGCGCTGGCTGATAGCTGAGCTGCTTTTGAAAAACATGGTGTGTCATATGACTATATTGGTGCTTGTTTTGCTGCTCTGAGACGTTTTTTTATTATAGGGGGCACTGTTGCCCCAGATGGTGGGGGCTTTCCAGTTTTAGAGGTTAAACAATTGTAGATGTTATAAGGAATTAATAATAGAATGTATTTATCCAATTTCACCTAATCTTTATCATATCTAATTTATTACACTTATTTTCTTGTCACTCCATCCAAAATAGTGTGTCTACAGAGAATGGGTTCATTAGATCATTATGCTATAAAATGGATATATTTTTTTTTTTCTTTCATCAAAAGCAGCACTTCATAGTATCTCAGATCAGAGCAACATTGTTTTATAAGATTGCAAATTTGTTTCCCCACTTCTTGTCAAAAACGCGCCAAAACAGCACAAAACCTGCCACATTTAATACTTACACTTAGCATTTGAAAAGCACCCCTTATTTCCATGACCTCTTTGTCCTCCACCGCTGCAAACTTCCTTGGCGAATTTGTAGCCATCTGAACATAAAACATGACAATCAACTCCAAACGACATTCACACTAATACACGTTATAACACAATATTAATTATTTATACATTCATGTGACATCACTGCAGCATACATCATTGTGATAGACCACATTGTCCTGAAAAAAGAAATAACTTGCTTCGGGTGGAAATAACTGCTTTTACGGGTTGATACTAAAACCACAAGTAAGAAAATACCTCTTACCTTTCCTCTTTCATGGAAATTTCCCAAATGAGTGATTTGTGGATCTACCTTGCGCATGCGCGAGAAAGTCCGCATTTACAGATCTGTGTAGACAACAAAACTTGGATAAAATGCATTGAACCCATCTCGCTTGTTTATTGAGAGAAAACCCAAATCAATGAAACTCTGCTCCATGTTTTCACCGATACCGACACACGCGTACATACACACACGCCCGCACGCACATGCACGCACGCACGTGCACACACACATACACACACAGTCGTTGCCATGGTAGTTAACGACCGTGCAGCATGAGGACAGAGCATGCACAGACAGTATGGCGACTTGAATGGGAGAGGAACGCCTCATGCCCATATAAGTAGAATCCGTGTTTTTTTTTCCCAGCATGCACCTGAAATTTTCAAGATGGCGCTGCCTAGATTCGATACTGTTGGCTTCCGAGCAAGGGGGGAGTTGTGGGTTCTCCGAGTGAGGACCACTTCCGTGTTCAAAAAGCTGCAGTCCCCCCCGCGGCCTCTGGGGGCTGGCACCAGAAGTGAGCAATTTCCCATTGAGCCCCATGTTAAAATAGCCGACTTTACAGCTTAAAAAAACATATTTAAAGCCTGGTACATTTTATTTTTTTGGCCTTTACCGATAGTTTCCATCTCAGTGAACACTCTGGGGGGGGTGAATTTTTTTGTACCACAACCGTTTAAGTGTCATTTAGGCTTAAAATTCTGGCATAAATTAGGGCATGGTTACGTTGAGTCACAGGTTCACAGACAGTTGCCAGCAGTTAGCTCTATGCTAAAGCATCGGCTGGGCTAGGCTAGGTTAGGCTAGGCTACACCCAGAGGTCCGCGGCGACATCCAGCAGACAGGCGCTGCGGTGTCCCTGTTTGTTTGCCTATTTTCGGGTAGTTTTTTGCTGGCAATATGGCGGGTTGTGCTGTTGATTGTACTAACCGACCGACAAAGGATTCTGTGTTGCAGTTTTTTCGGTGAGTAAACCGTAGTACTATTTTACCCATAGACTGTATAAAATATATGTTACCTGGATTTTGGCACTGTATAATGACTTTATTACCGACTCATGGTCTCTGCTGATACAGACAGATGACCAGAGCAGCTAATGTTAGCTGCTGTTGCGGTGTGTTTTGTGCTTTCAGTCCGTTTAATGTGGGATATAATATAGAATATACATAATGTTCTGTATTATCTTATATTTAATATTATTATTATCTTTCGTTTAATTATACTTATATACAGTGTCAAGAGTAACTTAAATGAATAAATTAATAGGCTTATTAATGCCGCACTGCAAAAAGCAAGCTTCTAATTCAGAGAATGTGTGATCTGTGTTGTATTGGTGATACTGATTTCAGAAATGTTCAAAAACAAGATCAGAGCACCCATAAATAAATACAATATATATTTCTTATCATATTCATTGTTGGTATTATTATTAGGTGAACTGTGTAACTTTGTTATTTAAGACATTTTTATTAAGCAAAGCCCTTTTTATTACTCCATATCCTCAAATAGCTCTTAGTATCATAAAGGTTTGTGACCTCTGATCTATAAGTTGCTGAGCACCTATATGTGTCATTTTAAAGTTTCCCTCTAGGTGATCCAGACAGGCTGGACAAGTGGGCCGTCAGCATGAGGAGACAGAACTGGACCCTGCTCTCCAGCCCCAATCCTCCCCTGTGCTTTCAATAAAATCTGTAATGAGCATGAACTAAGCGTCTGCCTGCCACCTGTTGTCACAGACAAATTTATTTCTGACTTTCTTAAAACTAGATGTATAACATGCATCTTAAACCTTATTAAAATCAGTTAATCATGTGGAGAGATTTCTCATGCAAGTAGTTATTATCTACATATTAGAGTTCTACCGTTAGTAAAGGTAAGACATAGACATATGATTTAGCACATTTGAAAAAAACATTTACTGGTAAAGACTTTCTAAGGTTCCATGGGAACCCTGGAAAGCTCAGAAAACTGTGAAGAAACACTGTGAGAATTTTTCCAATTTTTAGTAAAACTTTGCAATTGGTCAGTAAAAACTTGAGCTTTAATGCTTAATATTTGTGTTTAAGTTGATATTCCTTTTAACTGACTATGACATTTTTAACATTTTCAATAAGTGTAGAAGACAAAAGGAGTGCAATTATGAAAATAATTTATTTGAACATGAGGTACTCTTTAAATGAACAAACAAAACAAGCAGTATATATGACAAATAATAAATAAACTTTTAAAATAAAATAAAAAATAGGGGTAGTGTTTGGCTCGGTTGGTGGAGCGCCCGCCCCATGTGAGGCTGTAGTCCTTGCGGTCCGGGCGTGGAAGCTGGCCGGGGCCTGGTCTGGGCAACCAGCAGAGGCTGGACGGGGCCTGGGTGCCTGGCCGGCCAGCCGGGGCCTGGTCTGGGGCCGGGGCAGCTTTCTTTTCCATTTTCTAAATATAAAGAAAGACAAACATCTTGTAACCAGTGGTGTACAAAGTATTGAATTGCCTTACTTCAGTAAAAGTAGCCTACTAATACCACACTGTGAAAATACTCCACTACAAAGACCTGCATTCAAAACCTCACTTTTGTGAAAGTGTTAACATTAAGTTTTATCTGCAAAATGCAATTAAGTATAAAAGTAAAAACAGTCTTTGTGCAGTAAACTGTTTTACTGTTATAGAATGTTTGTGGATTGATATCACTGATGAATCAATGCATATGATGCATTTTATTGCTGAGGCTGTTTAAGTTTAGCACAATTTAACAATTAAATATACTATTGAGTCGATGTATCTATATCTATCCCTGTCATGTGAGGACCCTGTATCTCGCTTCTTTTAAAAAATGTTTAAGTGTATAAAATGCTTAACAAACTTTCTTTACATTATTCTACATAGTAATTTCACAGAGTAGTAACGATTAACCCTCAGATCCTGTTAGCACATTTTATGGACCATCAGATTTTTCATTTGGCTGTGATCATGCTATAATGTTCATAGGTTGCAGAGAGGTGGCTTTAGCAAGGTACATCATGCTCCTAAAAGATATCCTGTCTGCACCTTATAATTCTCTGTTTATCG
The DNA here is from genome assembly GCF_027409825.1 of Scomber japonicus. Classification (NCBI taxonomy): domain Eukaryota; kingdom Metazoa; phylum Chordata; class Actinopteri; order Scombriformes; family Scombridae; genus Scomber; species Scomber japonicus. Next base: position 70,761 of record NC_070583.1, on the reverse strand, counting down.
CGGCTCCCGGGGTAGCTGAAGCTACTCGCGCTGCCCCCAGGGGACTCAACCGCAACTAGGGCGCGCTGGGGGGGATTGAGCTGAGGGATTTCATCAGGCTGATGATACTGGAAGTGATTTTGTCTCTGATTTTCACCAGATTTAAAATGTTATCAAAATTTGCCGTAAAAAAAAAAACTGTAAAACGAGAACCAGTCCCAGAAGCTCCAGCTCCAACAAAAAAAATATTGTAATACCTATTTTAACCAGTCTATGATTATGATGATTTACTATTTTACAGTCTATAATTTTAACTTTATCATGGTGTGTGTTTGCAAACAACAGGAGGACGTTAGTCATTTCTAACAGGATCTGAGGGTTAAGATGAGTTTTGGTCCCCAGCGGACTTGTTTAACTTTATCTCTTATGTAGTATAATCTCAATAAAACATTATTTCAAGTGCTGCAGCGTTATATATTTGTTTTATAAGGAACTTAACGTTACCTGCAGTCGAGTCGCTGTCAGGTCTCTGTGCTGGAGGCTGGACTGCGTGTAGCTGCTGCCAGTAGCTGCTTGTTAGCCTAGCCTAGCTGATTAGCCTTAGGCTAGCTCAGTTCGGCGCGGTTAATTCGAGTTCAGTGGGCGGGATCTCGGCCAGCTGACCCCGGCTGACCCGTAGAGTTACCGCCTCTCCTCCAAATATGGAAAATACACACCCACTAAAATCCAAGATGGCGCAGTCCTAATGCCCATAGTAGAGGCACAAAACACACTCCCCCAAACCAATGGGTGACGTCACGGGTGCTACGTCCATTCTTTTTACAGTCTATGCTTCCGAGCAGCAGATTTAATGGCGGGCACGTGGGGTACATGGATTTCTCTGCAGTCATTGGTGGAGACTTGACATACGCGTAGGTGCAGTGCTGTGATTGGACGCCACATCTTAATATATTAGATCAACAAGAGTGGGCGGTACCCATTGCTTGGTTCTCGAATGTTCTTCGGAGCTGCTTTTGGATTGCCGTGGGATATCTATTTTTGGATAGCTTTTGGACCCTTTCCTGTCGGATATTTTGGACTACAGCTTTTGGATATATTTCACGTTTTGGGTATTTTGAATTTCGTCGGTCTGCTAATTTTTTTCTAGGCTTCCCTCTCTCTCTCTTTCTCTCGTCTGTTTACATCTTTCTATTTTTCAAGTTTTCATCGACCCGGTAGTCGAGGAAGCTCCAAGGGTAAGTTTATTATTATTATTATTATTAATGCCAGAGCTCGTGTGGGCTCTAAGTTAGCTGTCTGCTAGTTTATGCTAACACTGCTAGCATTTGCATTAGTCTGCTTATACTGCTTATGAGTGTTTTTTTTTTTTTTTTAATGTTTTTTAAAGCCGAAGTTTGTCCAAATGTATTCATTAGTGACTGTGGATAGTTGAATTGATTGAAATATGAATGTTCGCTGTTCGGTCACTACGTCACATACGGGAATCCCTTCCCTGCCTCGGTAGTGGTTAGGGGTGTAAGAAAATATTGATACACTAAAATATTGCGATATTTTATTTTACGATACCGTATCGATATTCAATGGCACTGTATAGATTTTTTAATTAACAATTAACATGCAAATATTCACGGCTTTTGTGAATTTTTGTGTTGCAATTAAACCTCCGGCCGCTAGTTGGCAGCAGTCATTATGTGTTCCGCGCCAAAGGAACAATGACATCCCGCGAGAGTGCCAGTCTGTGGCAAACTGCATGCTAAACGCTAATTTAGCTCAGTTCACCGGTGATGGCTGAGGACGAGAGGCTACAGCCAAGGATCATCCCTATGTTCCCCGGGTCCTATGTTCCCCGCTATGTATGTGACCGGGGAACATGGGGATGATCCCGTCTACAGTTAGCCGAGTTAGCAGCTGAGTTAGCCACCGAGCTAACAGCGGAGTTAGCCGCTGAGCTAGCGACCGGGGAATATAGGACCCGGGGAACATAGGTACGCTCCCTACAGCCAGCTCAAGCAGCTTTTAAAGCTGACGTTTGGGCATATTTTGGTTTCAAAACAAAGGAAGGCAGTTATGACTACGACAAGAGCCATGCGGTGTGTAAACTCTGCAACGCCAGAGTCAAGTACTCGGGCAATACTACAAATTAGTAGTAAGTATTTGAGACTTTTACTGAAAGGCAGATATTTATTTCTTCAGCCTGCACATAAAGAGCAGATGTTGCAGTGACTTTGCATTTTCTTTTTCAACTTCAGAAATTGGAACCTGCTTATTACAGTTAAGGGATAACCTTTTAACAGAGTCAAGAAATCTGTTAACTTATTTTTTTCATGTGTTTATCCAAACATCCTGCTAAGGCTTGTATTTCTTCAGCAAGCTGATGTTAAGTGTGTAACAGCATTGTGTGTGCTATGTGCTACAGTTTTCTTACAATTAAATTCTTTCAAAGAAACTCAATATATCGTTGTTCCTACAGTATCGCAATATATCGTATCGTGATACGTATGGTATTGACAGATGCTTGCCAATACACACACCCCTAGTAGTGGTGGCACGCGCTTCGATTGCTAGGTCACGGCCAAATTCAAAAGTAAACAGGGGATTCCTCGACTGCAGTACTCCCCCGTCCCCCGCCTGTATTTTCAATTTTTGTTTTTGCCATATTTTAACACATTTCTAGTGTGGTGTGCATTAAGCTCCACTCATTCAGTGAATTTTTGTTAATTCAGCATAAAGTATATGTGTAGAGGATGTCTGATTTGAATGCAGAACATAATGTTTGGGCTTTCACTACAGTTATGGACTATAGGGGTGTTTCGATAAGCATTTGCATTTGTGGTGGAGATGTGATGTGTTTGTGTTTTATAGCTTTGTACTTAATCAAGAAATTATGTCTATCAGGGAATTGTACAGTAATAACCACACAGGTAATTTCTGTTTTCACATGGCTAACATACTGTAAGAGAACATAGTAGTATACACTGTCTGATTTAATGTGTTTGTGCTCACATTTGGTGTGTTTTTGTCTTCTCCACTTTTAGATGCCTCGTGGGAAGGGCTACCGTCGTTCCCAGGCCGCCAGGATGAGGATGGCGTCGCGATCCCTGGATTTGGAACTGCAACCCCCCTGCAGCACCTTTGTTGCAGGTAAGTAGTAATTTGTTAGTTGCTGGGGTGTTTTGCACTTGTTTAGAAATTGCTACTTTGTAAAGGTGAATTAAGTCTCATTAGTATTGTCTGTGTTTCCTACACAGGCTGCGGTACTGGGTACCGCCATGCAGTTCGGGACTGGCCAACTTCAGCGTTGACGGGCAGGAGCCACAAGTTGGTCATCCCTGCTGATGCCCCAGACAAGAAGGTAATTATTGTTGTAGTATTTGGTAAATCATTCTATTTGTGATAAATAATGTATATTGTTGTTCTTAAAAATAATCTCTCTGTTGTTACAGTTTGTTCTGATTGTCGGGGCCTCCCATCTACGTGCTATCGTAGATGGGTTCGTCCAGATGCCAGAGGGGAGGATGTCCTTTGGCTTCATGTCAACGCCGGGGGCCTCAGCAGCGCAGCTGAGGACTGAGGTTGAGAATGCTGTTCTCCCTCGGATCCCAGAGGCAGTCTGTCTGTTGGCTCCTGGCAATGACTTGACTGCCAGCCGGACCGTCGACGAGGCTGCAGTGGAGTTCAGGAGGCTCCTGACTGCCATGTGTCGCCGTTGGCCGAAGGCAAGTTTTTTTCTTTTTAGTACTGCATTTATTATGTCTGATAGTGGCAGTGTTAATGCATCAGCTGCATGATCTCTAAAACAACATTTTTTGTTTATTGTTAGCTGTGTGTCCTGGATTTTCCCCGCCGCCTGACCGTGGAGATGGACTACCAGGAGCTTTTGAGCCAGGAGTACCACCGCGTTGCGGCGCAGATGGGTATGTATAGACAAATGTGTGTACTTTTTGTGCAGGTGGATATATGATGGATTATATCTAATTAAGCAGTTTGGAAAAAATAGAATGGTGTTTGTAGTATTCATTAGCATTTTAATTCTATGGATGTTTATTTCTTTAAGGGATCCCCTACCAGGCCACTGCTGAGCACTTCCCCTTGGGCCACCGGAAGCTGTGGTGCAGGGATGGTGTAAATAAAATTTATCATACAAATATATTGATATACTGGCCTTTGTACTTTATATATGAACTTGATGGCTGATGCATCCCTTAAATCAGAAAATTGTTCACCAAACTGATCATTATGTATTTTTGCAGGTGCACCTCAGTGACAGTGATGGGATGCCTATCCTGTCGCAGTTGTTGTGGGTTGCTTCCTACCAGCAAGTGGAGTCGAGCGAGCCAGAGCCAGAGGTTCGAGCCAGGCCATCGCCCCCTGTTCCCAGGCGCTCCCCCCGGGTGGTCGTGACAGGAGAGGTCACGGTGCCACCGCACTCGAACCCCTTTGAGTGGAACGTCGTTGGACCAGGCAGGAAGGTAATGTGGCATTTACTACAGTTGTGTGGTTGAAAGTATTTCAATTATTTGAAATGACTTGCATAATTAAGATTATTTTATTTATTTGTAATTGAAGACGACTCGACCAGCTAACCTTGACAGGCTCGGTGCTGCCAAGGAGAGGGTGGTTCAGCAGGAGGTTTGTCATCTTTGTTACATACAGTGACTTATTAAACTTTAACTGTACTTGTTTTGTTACATGTTTTCTAATCAACTGCTTTTATTGTCAGGGGAACGTGGTGCTGAAGGAATGTTCTGTCGTGTTGAACCCCGTGTGGTTTAGCCACGAACTTCTGGATGTTTTGGGTGATGGCACCGTCCACGTTCCTGCTCCTGTTTCCACAGCAGTGGCGGCGCGTCAGAAGGTAACTTGCATGATTTAAACTTTTGTCATTTGGTTTCATCTGTTTGATGATTTCAGACACAACAGGCCATGCTGTTTTATGTAGTTTGAACTGAGCAATGCCCAATGTGTTTCTCTTATTTTAGAAGACTACGAGGGAACGTTGCCGGAGACCTGTTGCCTCCCGGAAGCGGGTGGTCCAGCCAGAGGTCTGTCTTTGTTTATGAAATATTTCACTTCTTTGAAAAGTGTTTCTACAGATATGCTAATCAGTGATAGCTTCTTTCCACATTTGATCATATGTAGTTAGTAAGTGTGAAGTTATGAAAGGACCCTGTAGGTTACATGGTGTTTGTTCATGTATTTATGTCTTTTTTTCTTAGGAGGAGGCAGCTGCGCTGGAGGCCCAGGCTTCTCCCACCCTGGTTCCTGCCTGTCTTGCTACAGTGGCTGAGAGGGAGGAGGTCGGCGCACCTCCTTCTGATCAGTCATTGGGGGGCACCAGGAAAGTATGTACATTATATGATTTGTTTTTACAGTTTTGTCTTGTGGTGCTAAAATATGAATGTATTAATTTTTTAAGTTACCTATAGTCTCTTCAATTGGCTTTCCATAATTTTCCTTACAGGAGCGTGCCATGAACCTGCAGGTGGAGGATGTGCAGCAGGTTTGTTATTTATTTTTATGTATTGATTCATACACTGAAATAATGGCACAATTATTGTTTAAGCATATTTATGTTGCCCACACAGGTTATTTATTTCCTCCCCCAGTTTGAACATTGAGTTAAGTGCTTTTAACCAGTTAAAAGTCGGGTTTGTATTTCAGTAAACTTTTGACACATATATTTTTAATTTCTACATTGTTAATGTGTATACATTTTGTTGTGGTTTTGTTTTGAATGTTGTACAGCTACTTTAATTGATACCTAATTGTTTGTGTGTTTGATTCATCAGTCCTGTGATGCAGAGGGGGCGGCAGTGGAGCGTGTGCATGACGTTGGAGCTCCTGCTTTGTCTACTGCTGCCGGTGATGTCCAGGATCAAGTGATTCATGATCCTGTCAGGTCTTTCATTCGTGGGTCCTTTGATCAAGGGCACAAGCGTTTTGGTCGTAACAGGCACAAGCAGTGTGCCACAAACAGTGTGACTGCAGTTATGACCAATGTTGTAAAGAGCGCTTGGACTTGGACTCAGACTGACATTGACAATGTTTTAGTCAAGGGCAATGACTTGTACACTTACATGAAGAAACACCACATGATTAGTGATGCTCATCGTAGTGGGTACATTTTTGTAAGGGAGTTGCCAAGGGAGCATGTGTTGTGTAACAACACATTCAGATTGGAGTACCTAGACACACTCACAGGAGACATTGATGTAGAGGACTATGACCCTGCTCTGCAAGATGTGGCCATGCCTCTGGATGTTGCTTTCCAGAGGGCCATGTTTCAGGCAGATGCTTGCTTGTTGACCATTAGGAAGAACATGTGTGTGGTTTTCAAGCAAGGGTCCAGGTTTGCCGTGTTTGATCCACATGCACATGGTGATGATGGTGGTTGGCAACCTGATGGTAGCAGCATCATTGCCTACTATGATAGTCTGGATGCACTCTACACACACGTCACCAACCTTGTCCAATCACTGTATGCCTATGATGCACATGCTAGGGACAAGTTGTTTGAAGTCACTGGTGTTAAGGCTGTTGTTGTTGTACCACATTCTTCAACAAGTGACACAGCAGTACATGGTACCAGTGCACACGTGCATGACTGTGATGAGGTTTCAGGAGAGGGATGTAGTGTTGACTTTGAGCCAGAAACAGTGACAGACCGTGAGCAGTCAGAGATAGTGACAGTGACAGACCATGAGCAGCAGTCAGAGACAGTGGGAGGTGCAGATGACACTGATGATGAATCATCAATTTGTTTAGTGTCTGAGACAAATGCCAGCAATGTAACATTTAAGTGTTTGACATTAGCTGATAAGAGGAGCATCTGCAACAAACTTGACATTGTCTCCAGTTTAAGTCATGAGGACATTGTTGTTGCTGATAGTTTAGAAATTGAACAGCCAGAACCATGTACTACCATCGATATTCAGCCAGATGGTAATTGTTTCTTTCGCTCTATGTCACATGTTTTTAGTGGACTAGAGTCATACCATAGGGCTATTCGCGTGGCTGTTGTCAAGCATATTGAACATAGTACTGATGTGTACCGTAATGTTGTTAGACAAGAGTTTACATCTGTACGGCAGTATATTACAGATTCACGCATGAAATATGTTGGCACTTGGGCTACAGAGCTTGAAATTCAGGCTGCTGCAGATTTGTTTAAAGTTCATATTTATACATATAGTCAACAGAAATGGTTAAAGTATAGCTCAAGTGGTGCAACAACTGTAAACAAAGGGATTTATCTGAAACACTGCAATGAATGTCATTATGAGCCCATTGCATGTGTGAAAGATAATATCTCTAGTAAATGTTTTAGTTTAAGTACCTTGGGTGAAATGAGTCATGCAAACGTAAGTTTTGATGTTATTTCACCTCGTAAAACCTGTAATAGGCTGAAGAGGAAAGAGAGGGAGAAATATGCCGATGACAGCGAATTTAGGAAACATAAAATAATGAAAGTACAACACAGATGTTCAACCGACAATAAATATAGACAAACAAAACAGCAGTCCAGTGTTACGAAGTATGCTACAAATGAAGAACACAAAGCTAAGGTAGTACAAACTGTTAAAGATAAATATTCTACCAATCAGCAGTATAGAACAAAGTTAAGACAGAGCAGTGCACAAAAATACGTGTCAGATGATCACTTCAGAGCTACATTAAAACAGAAGTGGGTACAAAAATATGCTTCAGATGATCAATTCAGGTCTAAAGAAAAACGGAGAAGTGTACAAAAATATGCTTCAGATGATGAGTTCAGGTCTAAAGTAAAACAGAGCAGTGTACAAAAATATGCTTCAGATGATGAGTTCAGGTCTAAAGTAAAACAGAGCAGTGTACAAAAATATGCTTCAGATGATGAGTTCAGGTCTAAAGTAAAATAGAGCAGTGTTAAAAAATATGCCAATTCTCCTGATCGTCGTGCTCATGTGAGACATTATACTTCAGAAAAGTATAAATCTAACCCTGATTACGCCCAGTCTATAAAGAAGCGACACCAGGAAAAAAAACTTAATCAAAAGCTGCATAAACATCAGATAGATTTTGTAATTCAGCAATTTAAAGAAAAGGTTAAACAGGGCCCAGAATATGTTTGCTGTGTATGTCATAGATTATTATTCCAACATCAGGTACTTCAGTGTAGAAAAGAACGATACGGAAAGAGAGGATCTGTAGTAGCTTCATTGGCAGATAAATGTATAACTTCCACATATCTTCATGAATGTGGTGATAAATGTACTGCAGACTGTACTTTAAAATGGACACATGTTGGTAAATTGTGGATTTGTCACACCTGCCACAGAAAAATCCTTAGCGGAAAAGTACCTGAAGAAAGTGAAATTAATAATCTACAGTTAGATCCTATTCCACCAGAACTAAATACATTAAACTCTTTAGAACAACATTTAATTGCACAGCATATTCCCTTCATGAAAGTACTAGCTCTACCTAAGGGAGGACAAAATGGTGTCCATGGCCCTGTAACATGTGTTCCTTCTAACAATAATGCTGTAAATAATGTGCTTCCTAGGTTAGAAAATCAGGATTTAATGATTCGTGTTAAATTAAAGAGGAAAATTACCTACAAAGGGCATTATGAATATCAGTATGTCCACACAAATAAAGTTCATTGTGCACTAGAACATTTAAAATCTCATAATAAGTGGTATAAAGATGTGCAAATTAATACAGATTGGACGAATCCTCTTGAAAAAGATAAAAATGATGATGGTAATACAAGTGATGAGGGTGAAGAGGTGAAAGACATTGAAGATGAACACATTAATGATAAACAACAGCATGGCATGTATTTAGACACATGTATGCAGCCTGTAGATGTTGCACAGGAAATATTAGATCAGCATTTTGACAGTGTGTTATCAGTAGCTCCAGCAGAAGGTAACAGTCCTGTACGTTTGCTTACAGATGTTAGCAATGAGGCTAAATGTTTTCCTGTTCTTTTCCCAAAGGGAACTGGTACTTTTCATGATGCCAGACAGCATAGGTTGACATTGAGTCGTTATCTGAATTGTAGAGTTCTTAATGCTGATGGTCGATTTGGCAGTAACTTGGATTACATCTTTTATGCACAGTATTTGTCAGAGATTCATCAAGTTGTGTCAAATGTTTCCATTGCATTAAGGAAAGGGTATCATGGAGGAGAGAACACCCAGATTACATCCTCCATGCTTGCTAGTACAGACTTTGTTAAGAATGTTTTAAAGTGTGACATGGGCTACAAATTTTTAAAACCTATTTGCGGAACACCTGTGTTTTGGCAAAGTGTACAAAAAGATTTATTTGCTATGGTCAGGCAGCTTGGGATTCCTACTTGGTTCTGTTCCTTTTCATCTGCGGATTTACGTTGGACAGAATTGATGGAAACCTTTATGAAAGTGCAAAATTTGCAAGGCAATTGTAAATGAAATGGACTGGTCCCAAAAATGTAATTTGTTAAAGAAGAATCCTGTGACAGCAGCAAGAATGTTTGATCATAGGTTTCGTTCTTTCCTAAAAGATGTGATCATGTCCCCTGCTCAGCCAATAGGCAAGATCATTGACTATTTTTATCGCGTTGAATTTCAACAGCGTGGATCGCCACATACACATTGTTTGTTTTGGGTGGAGAATGCACCAAAGATTGGCAGTAACACAGACCAGGAGGTAATAGATTTCATTGATAAATATGTAACATGTGAACTCCCACCTGAAAATGATATGCATGAGGTTGTTTCCAACGTTCAAATGCACAGTAAGAAACACTCTAAGAGTTGTAAAAAGAAGCGCACAACGTGCAGGTTTAATTTCCCGCGACCTCCAAGCAACAAAACATTTATCTGCAAACCAAAAACAGAGGAGCAGCAGCAACAATATAAACCTAATAGAGAGCAGCAGCAAAGTAAAGTAAAAACTTGTGATGCAGAAGCCAAAGCTAAAGAAATAATGAGTAAAGTTAAACTAGCTCTTTCAAATGAAGAAACAACATTTGACAGTGTTGACGCTCTCTTTAGTTCCATTGGCATCAATCAGTCAATTTTTGAAAAGGCATATCAGTTAACTACAAAGAAAACTAGCATCATTCATAAAAGAAATGTAAACGACGTTTGGGTAAATCAGTACAATAAAGATCTTTTGCGTTGCTGGAATGCAAAATTTGGACATTCAGTTTGTATGTGATCCATATTCATGTGTAGTATATATCATCTCGTATATCTCAAAAGCAGAAAGGGAAATGGGTTTGCTACTTCAACATACACAGAACGAAGTTAAAAGTAAAGGGAATCTAGATGCAAAACAGTCTCTTAACAAGTTAGGAAGTGTGTTTCTGCACAACAGAGAAGTATCTGCTCAGGAAAGCGCATATCGACTGACAAACATGCGATTAAAGGAGTGCTCCAGAAAAGTTGTATTCGTTCCGACTGGAGACAATATTGTCAGGATGAGTCTTCCTCTAAATGTAATTCAGAAGAGAGCAGAACAACAAGACACAAACAAAGACCAAATCTGGATGACAAACATCACTGATCGCTACAAAAATAGACCTAAAAGTAATGAGTTTAAAGACATGTGTTTAGCAACTTATGCTTCACAATATAGAGATGTGCCCAAAAATGAAAAATGTAGAAGCAACGTGATTAAATTAGCTAATGACTGCGGTTTTGTAAAAAAGAGGACATGGACAGATGTGGCTGTTGTGAGATATGCTCGCTTTTCACCAACACAACATCCTGAAAAGCACTATCAAAGCTTGCTTCAGCTGTTCTTGCCTTATTATACAGGTAATCAGTTGAAACCCCCACCATTTTTATCTTTTGAAGAGTTTTATGACACTGCTTCTGTCACTAACGGCAATGAAATTAAATCTGTAAAAGAGGTGGTTGATTTGAACAGGTCTAAATTTGAAATAAATGCTGAAGAATTAGAACATTGTGAAGAAGCTGTAGCACACGTAGGCTTTCAAGAAGATGCTTGGGCTGATCTTTGTCCTGAAGCTGAATTGGGGAGATTAGAAAGTTTGGAGGAGATGAGTGTTACCAAAGATTTGTTTCCTACAGAAAGAGACGTTATTCCAGATTTGCAACCAGACAAGACACCAGTGTCTATAGAATTCCCAAAACCGAAAATTAATCATTCTGAAGCACAAGCTATTATGAGATCCCTGAATGATCTACAGTCACAGGTGTTTTATAAGATACGACAGTGGTGCTTGGATAAAATTAATGGTAAAAATCCTGCACCTTTTCGTGTGTTTATTTCTGGTGGAGCAGGCACAGGAAAATCTCACTTAATTAAAGCTGTGTATTATGAGGCAACAAGACTGTTAGCAAGAATGTCAGATTATCCAGATGATGTTCATGTTTTACTCACTGCCCCTACTGGTCTAGCTGCTTATAACATTAATGCTACTACAATACACCATAGCTTTGCTATTTGTAATAATGTTTCATTACCATATCAGCCACTAAAAGAGGAAAAGGTAAATACTGTAAGAGCCAGTCTGAAAGATCTCCAAATATTAATCATAGATGAAATTTCCATGGTTGATCACAAACTATTGACCTACATCCATGGCAGACTGAGGCAAATTAAACAGTGTGCTGATTTTTCTCCCTTTGGTAATGTATCTGTAATAGCTGTTGGAGATTTTTATCAACTTCCACCAGTTAAAGGAAGGCCTCTTTACACAGACCAAGCAGAGACCAACCTATGGGGAAATACTTTTAGCCACGTAGAGTTAACAGAAATAGTGCGACAGAAAAATAAAAACTTTGCTGTGACACTAAATCGCATCAGGAAACATAAAAAAGGAGAAAAACTTAATGTCTAAGATGAAAAACTATTAAAACGATGTGAGACAGGCACGGGTGATGACACAGAAGACCTTCACGTTTTTGCAACAAATAAAAGACCCATAACTTTAAGATGTTACATAAGGTATGTTCTGATATTGTTCAGATTAAAGCACAAGACTTTGACAAAAATCCTCAAACAGGGCGATTCGCAAAAACTACTACCTCACATACCTTTGACAAACAGACATATTTACATAAATTGTTGAGTGTTGGTCCAAATGCTCGTGTCATGCTCATCAAAAACATAGACACTTCAGATGGTCTTGTTAATGGAGTATGTGGCACTGTTTGTCTTGTAAAATCTGATGAAAATACCAAACTCCCCAAAACTATTTATGTTAATTTTGATGATGAAAGGATTGGCAGTAAATTAAGAGCAAAATTCCCATGTACAGTGCCTGGTCTTCAAAATGCAACACCAATTGGACGTGAAGAAGACAAAGTAACCAACAGAGGTGGAGTTAGACGCCAATTTCCATTACGTTTGGCATGGGCATGCACAATCCATAAGGTGCAAGGCTTAACTTTAGACAAAGCAGTAGTGTCTTTTAAAAAGATTTTCTCTGCTGGCCAAGCTTACGTTGCTTTAAGCCGTATAACATCTATAGAAAATCTTATTATTCAGGATTTTAAAGCCACTGCTATTTACGCAAACAGTGATATAGATGATAATTTAGAGGCAATGGAAAAATACATTGAGACTCCATTAACAAGACCAGATGCTTCTCTTAAAGTGTGTTTATTTAATATTCAAGGTTTAGATGCACACATATTGGACCTAAAACAAGACCGCAGGATGTTGGATGCTGATTTGATTTGTCTCACAGAGACATGGCTACAACACAACACACCACTCGGTAACACTGCTATGGCAGGATGGACATTTCATTATAAAGCTAGATCTCAGTGCTATAGTGACATGGAAACTTTTTCCAGTTTACAGAAGGAACAACATGGTGGTGTAGGCTTTTATCACAAAAACCACATCATTTGCAACATTATCAGTGTGCAATGTATTCATTTGGAAGCTATAATGTTTAATGTTCAGCCTATGAACCATAATTACATAGTGCTGTATAGACCACCATCATACCAAATTGGCCTATTTAAAAAAACCTAACTGCTGTAGTCAACCACTTTAATCAGTTATCAGGAGGTAAAATAATAATGGGTGATTTTAATGATGATGCAGTGAGTTCAAAATCTATAGAAAACCTGATGACACAGCATGGTTACAGTCAAATTGTTACTTCTCCTACAACAGAAATGGGACACTAATTGATCATATTTACATTAAAGAAATTGATCCCACAACTGTAAATGTCCAAGTAATGCCAACATATTTCAGTTATCATGAATGTCTTTGTATGTGTTTTAAATAGGGCCTGCAACGTTCGGGGGGGGGGGGGGGGGGGTTGAATACAACTGGACTGACGGACTGACTGACTGATGACGGACATGTTAACTGGTCCCTGACTGTTCCACAGTTCATGACCTGTATGAGAATGTGTTTTTGAGTTGTTTACGTACAGGTGTAAAACAAGCAGTTGGAGCAGAGACAAGCTGAGCATACGAGAGGCTTCTGACCAGCCGGGGGCGAGATAATGCCAAGGAGGAGTCCCAGAGGGTGTGGATAAACCTGACGAGATGCAGAGGCAGAGAGAATTGGTCTTCTGTCTTGAAAGGTATGTAAAAGAATGTGATCAAATATCTGTGTGAGAGATCCACTGTAATGTCTATCAGCCACTGAAAACAGCTTTCTCACCCCAAAATACAGGGCCAAGGACAGTGAGGCACAATGGAGGGAATAGGCTAAATGGAAGCTCAACTGAAATGATGCCCCAGGAGGAACAACAAATATGCAGCTCATACAGGAGCAGAAGGAACAACACATGAAAAGACAAAACAACAAGGACTATGGAGAGTCTGAAGCCTCCCTGCACAAGAACAATGATAACAAATTCACCATTTTGAAAAGGCAAATTTATTGTTAGGCATTTGGCTTCTGTTGATTACAGATTGATTGTAGAGAGGATGTTTTTAATTAACAAGTGATTTTCTTTATTTGAACCTATCTTTTTATAGTGACCTTGTGACCTCTTTCATGTGAATACACAATGTTCCTGATGCATTCAGTCAGGTCAAACAATTGTTAATCTCTTCCCTGATGATTTTGTCCTGTTACAGTGAATTTCTTTGTGTAACTGTGTATTTATTTATACAAGTCTTATAACAGGTTATTTTCCAAGATTTCTAAGTGTTGTGGGTGTAAAATCCAAAAAACAAATATCCTTCTTTTGTTCATTTGTAAATAAAGCGGCATAGATAAACCAACTTTATCATGCTGCTGTTTTTGTATATATTTATCTATATATTACTTGTGCAAGTTGAGAAATAATTTCAGCCATGAAACAGTGTACATATCTCTAATAAAAACAGTCAATGTCCTTCCTGCTTCTCATGTCTTTCGTTTTATACATCCATTGTAAAAACAACATTTTCTGCTGCAGTATTACAGAACTGCTAGATTAATATCCACTATATATACACACGTGTGTGTGTGTATATATAATATGATAGACAGACTGACACATATGTGTATATTAATATGTATAACCACTGTGTGATGTCGTCTGCCTAAAGGAACTTCTCAGAGTTGTTGAGGTTTGAAGTGGCAGTAGGTTTATTCCATGTCTACATTCATGACAAAAGATAATAAGTACACTCATCTGCTCTTGTGGGCAAACAGAACATGCTCTGTCTTTACAGTAGATCTTCAGCTACTTTGATGATTACCCATAATAAACTGTACTTTCTAGAATGTCATACAAACAAAATACATTCGGTGTGATCATATAGTGGATTTGAACACATGTAAATGAAAAAATTAAACCAGAAATAACCAGAATAAATCTATGCTACACAATTATTTGACAATGAACTGTTAGCAATGTTTATATGCTCATGTAACATAACCAACTACAATGAGTAAGAAATAATACAAAACAAGGAAATTTAGCTCATCTGCATGTCTTAATTACTACCACAGTCTGTTAGGAAATACACTGTATCATACCTGCATTTGTGACAAAAGATAATCAATCAGTAAAGTGGTCTTCTCGTGGATTTGATTTTTCCATCCGTCTTTTTTTTAAGTAACCTTCAGGTTGGCTCTCAAATGCCAGCCACATCCTTTTTCAAAATGCTGGAGATTAGGTTAACAACACCCAAAATGGTTTAAACCAATGTTCTGAATAATAAAGAATGAATCACCTGTCAGGCAGAAAGAAGAAAAATATCTGCCTCAAAGGATGACAGGGCTCTGGGTGTGCGTCAGGACACAGGTCAATGTCTGAGCCTCAGTATTCACTGTAATGGGAAGTGCGAAAGGCCGAATGTGTGGCCATTTGGATTTGTCGTAATAAGTCCCGCCCACTTTCACCGATTGTTATGTAATTTTGCAGCTGGCCTCTGGAGTGATGTCTTATCATGCTCACCAAATTATGTGTGAATGCGATCATCTTTTAGGAAAGGGTTAGGGTTAGGGGTTAGGGGTTAGGTTGGGGAAAGCGATCCCTCCTCCAGCCGGAGAAGGGAGGTGCACGGTCCACCCACCGTTGGTCTGCCCCGTACCACCGATCATCTCTGGGTTGACGCTGGCGCCGGCGTCCTCGGCGTACCAGCGTCCAACCCTCCTCAGCCATGCTGAGTCCTTTTTTTTCCAGGTAAGTACCCGGTAAGTATTGTCTTTTCTTTTTTTTTAGGTAAGTAGGTTCTTTTTCAGGTAAGTAGGTCTTTCTTTTTTTCAGGTAAACAAAGGTAAGTATTGTTTTTTTGTTTTTTTATTTTTAATTGTTTTTTAATAAAAATCAAATTAAAAACAAACAACTAAGGGCGCTCTCAAAAGAGAGGATAATCTGAAAATGAAATAGTTTTTAATGAAATAAAAGTGTTTTTAAATCAAAATGAAATTCTTTTTAGAATTTTTAAGCTAACGAGCTAAAAAAGCTAGTGAAAATAAAAATAGCGTGCCAAAAATCGCAACGTTTCGACCCGTTACGGGTCTTCTTCAGGCAATGGCACACTAAAAAGCTCTATTGAAAAGGCTGGAGAGATGTTGACTGGTCGCTGTTTGAATGCAAAGTGAGCTCCTTTCTCTGCTCACCTCCTTTTATACCCTCTGTTTTTTGGTGCGCAAATTTTTAATGTCACCTTTTTCGCGTGACATTTTATTTTGCTCCACCTCCAAATTAACCCCTTGAAACCCAAAAAAAATGAAATACCATCAATGTAATGTATATATTAAAACCAAAATTATATTTTTTTATCATAAATTATTGCTTTTAACCCAATGAACTCATTTATATAACTTAAATCTTTTATGAAATTATATTTTTAAACATAAAAACACTTAGGATTCGGGTTAAGATTTAAGGTTAAGTTTTAGGATTAAGGTTAGGTTTAGGGTTAAGTTTAGGGTTAGGTTTAGGTTTAGAATTTAGGATAGATGTTAGGTTTAGGATTCGGGTTAAGGTTAGGTTTAGGGTTAGGTTCAGGTCTAGAATTAGGATAGATGTTAGGTTTAGGATTAGGGTTCTGGTTAGGATTAGGGTTAGGTTTAGGTTTAGGGTTAGGATGGATGTTAGGTTTAGGGTTAGGTTTGGGTTGTTTAGCGCTAATGAGCCCAACTCAGGTTTGGGTGCACTGGCCTGGGGACGTGCGGTCCGTTGCTTTCCCCCCGCCTACCTGCAAATAAAAAGTGAGTATGACATTACATTTTAAAGCTTATGTTTGTAATAGCCACCATGAAGACCCCTATGACAGCTAGAAAAAAAACATAAAATCCATGTTACCGTGATTAGAGATTTTTGTACTTTAGAATGGTGATGACAATGACCAGACACAGGTGCAGCTCAGGACAAACAACATAAATTACAATTGAATTTTGTTATGTGTTGTTCTAAACCGTTTGTGATTGAATTTAAATTGACATAGTTAAAAGGAAGACACAGAAGTTTGTTTAATATACTTTTATTTTTGTTATCAAATTAAATGAATGATTGTAAAAGTAGGTATGTGAGCAGATGGAAGTCTGTGACTGGTTTCTTGCTCCAGGCTCCCTCCACTCTCCCCCCCAGGACAGGGATCCGGATGCCGCCTGTGTAACAAGTTTGGTAAGTATATATTTGTAGGTTGAATTGTGGGTGGTCGTGAGGTCCAAGGTCCACCCTCCCCAGTGCTGTTACTTTATGATATGTGTTGGCCTTAGTGTGGAATCAGTGTCTTCAGTGGGTAAGTATTATGTGTTTGTATTTTTATCTTAACTGTTAAGGATGTAGTGGGCCGGTCACTGTGGCGATTCCTCCTCCCCCCAGCGCAGCTCCTCGTTTTTGAGTATTGTGAGCCAGTGGGAGAGGATCTCGCCAGCAGTTTCCGGGGTCCAGTGAATATTATCATTTATTGTGTGAAAGAGTTCCTGTGGAAGTGGATCAAAAAAAGGTAAGTTCTGTTCTATGTGTTTGTTGATGGTGGTGAGGTTGTTCTTCTGTTCTGCGGAAAGAAGTGGTGAGAAATTGATTATGGGGATCCTGATGTCCGTATGGGGAAAGGCGGACCTGGCCTTTTTAAACATGGATCGGAGCTGCTTAATTGAGGTTTTAGCCGCATCCTGATCCCTGTTATTAATCCCCACTGAGAGAATTAACACATCGGTATCTATGTGTTTTTCTGTCTGATCCATGAGCTTATTGAAATGGTAGAAGCAGGCTCCCGGGTAGCTATCAGCCTGGACTTCAGTGTTATGGAAAGGTGGGATTTGACTGATATTAGAGTCCCCCAGGATGAGTATGGGTTTCTCTCCTTTAACTTTCCAGTCCTGGAGCTTTCTGACCGGACCGGTCCGGCGACAGACGGGGTTGGGGGTCTCCTCCTCGGGATCATCCTCCTCGGGCCTCTCGCTCGGTCGCAACACAGTTTGATTTTGTGAAGGGGGGTCAGAAGTAGGTACAGGTTTTGTCATATCGACTTTTAGACCATGATAATTCATCATATGGTCCCCCCTATGATCTTTTTTGTGCGACCGAGGATTGGCAGCCGAGTCGGAGTGCATCCCATTGTTATGAGGAGGAGATATGGATGTGGGCACCAGAGTGGGATTGGTGCCCCCCACCAACACACCGCTGCATCGGCCAGAGCAGGCCGGCCCGGTGTTGTTGCTCCAGGACTGGGTACCCTGATTAACCTTATGGGTAATATTGTTTTTTGTTTTTACAGGCTGATAGCTGTTCCCAGGAGCCATGGTGTCCGCTGCCCTCTGGAGGCCTTGCCTGGAGAGAGAGGGGGGCGAAGAGAAGTTAGAGGTAGGAGGAGGGAAGGAAGAAACAGAAAGATCCGAGGGGGGATCCGGGGGAAGATCCGGGGGGGATGGAGGAGGTGGTGAGTGGGGGCCTGTGGGGAAAAGAAGTGAGTGGGTTGTGTTAATTGTGTGAGGGTCCAGTCTGGCTCCATAGCGTCTTTGCGCCCAGTTGGTTGCCACTTTTAGGGCCAGCTGGTTGCCCTGTGTCCTGGTGAGAGAGTTGATGGTGTTGGTGTAATGTTCCTGTAAAATGTCCAAGTTGTTGTTTAACCAAGTGATTGTGTTCTGTGTGATCTGGTCCTGTGTGCTGTCGGTGGGTGAGGATGGTTTAATAAACTGTGTGAGTTTTTGTGTCTGTCTTTTCATGCCAGTGGGAATTTGTCCTGTGTCTTTGGCTGCCATGATGATTCCTGAATGGTGCACTGCTTGAATGAGCTTGTAGTGAGCTTTAGCTAATTTCCTAATGTCTGGATCCAAGGCCTGTCGTGGTGTTAAAGGTGAATGGTTGTACCTATGTGTGTTTGTAGTGTAGGAGTGTCTGTTCCTGTTGTGCTGTGTATTGAATGAGGTGTGGGGGGTTGTGTGGGAGTAAGCTGTAGGCCTGCCTTGTTCCCCACATCCCTGCCCAAACCGGTGTCTGTAACCCTTCACCAAATTGTCACCCATGTGTGAAGCACCAACCTGTCGCCAGCTATTGCTGGTACTGCTCCTGTGCGGTTCCTTCCTTTGTCTATGTCCATTTTGTCCCGGATTAGGGTTCCTGGAAGACATGCTTGTAGTGGTTTAGGTTAGGTCCGTGAAGAGAGCAGAGAGTGGGGCTAAAAGGCCAGGCGGCGGTGTGAAAGTTCAAAGGTGGTGCTCCTCGGGTGGATTAAAACTTAACTTTTAATGGATTAATTTAAAAGACCAACAATGAGTTTTAAGATTGGTAAAAAGGCCGAATTGCTATTAAAAGGGTTAAAACCAAACAATCCGATGAGAGCAGGGTCCCTAACGTTTCGCACCCTGTAGTGCTTCGTCAGAGGGAAGCTGTGGAGAAACAAGGCTCAGAGGGAGAGAGGGCCCTTTATAGGGGAAATAGAGCTTTCCCTCCAAAATTTAGGCCCACTCTCTCCTCTGATTGGCCCACAGCTCAGACCTACCCCTAGTTCATTAAACCTATGTGTGAGGGGGAAATGAGAGGGAAAGGAGGTGATAGGTGGAGTGGGGGTGGAAGGAGAAGGAAGAAAGGGAAGGAGGGGGGGGGGGGGGGAAAGTGGGGTTTCCAGCCTAGAGGGAAGTGGTTGGAGGGAAAACAGGAACTCTAAATCCAGGAGTCCACCAGAGGAGCAGCATAGGGTTTATGTTTGTTTAATCCTCCCAGTGGGCCACAGCAATGCACTGTTGGAAATTGTTGTTAGTAAAGATGGTGGAGGAGAGTAAAGAGAGCCCGGATGTCCCGAGCCGCACCTGTCGGTTAACGGTTTTATTGTTTAGTTGTACAGATAGTGTGTGAAAACAAGAGGGGAGAAAAAAAAAAAAAACAAAAAAAAAACCTTTTGTTAGGTTTAGGCATGAAGGGCGGATGGTTAGGTTTAGGCGTAAAGAAAGGAGGGTTAGTGTTAGGGTTAGGAATGGGGATGATAACCACGATGACATATTTGAGGATGACATATTTGTGAATAACTCTTGATAGGAAGGTCGTATCAAAATGTGCCATACCTTCACGTGTTTGTCTCGTCAGGCCGCGTTGATGGATGCTAGGATCCTCGATGTCCGTAATAGGTGGGCGGAGTTATGGTCAAAAAACAAGTATTTTTGTTGATATCTCCGGAACGGAAGGTCGTAGAGACACATGCTTGGTGTCTACGTGTCGGGCGTGGCCGAATTATGGCAGACGGAGACGGGTAAGTCACTAGGATGTACCGTTCTCGAGTTATCGCGAAAAAAACGTTTTCCCATAGGAATCAATGTATTTTTCGAAAAATTCCGAAAATTGTAGTGTTGATGAAAAATGTCACTGCACAGAAAGTAGTTTAGGGTTAGGTTTAGGTTTAGGGTTTAGGGTTTAGGTTTAGGGTTAGGGTTAGGAATGGGGATGATAACCACGATGACATATTTGAGGATGACATATTTGTGAAGGGTTAGGGTTAGGGTTAGGGGTTAGGGTTAGGGTAGGGGACCTGATTCCCCCTCCGGAAGGAGGAGGTGGGTGCACGGTCCTTCCACCGTGGCCCCCCGTACCCTCGGTCCCACTCCGGTTGGCGGACGCGCTTCCTTCTGCGACCATATCGCACCTCGGTCCAGTCGTCCATACTTTGTGTTTGTTTGTTATTTTTCTTTTTAGAATTCCAACACAAACAACTGAAATTGTTTCCCAAAATTGAGGGGAAAAAAGCCAAAAACGAGGTAATCCAAATGAAATTGTTTTAATTGTAAAAAAATCCAATCAACTTAAATTATTCTTAAATGTGATCAACGAAAAGTGTACTTTCAAACGGGAAAGCAATCCACTAAAATAAAATTATTCCAATGAAATAAAAAAAAAACTATTTTTTTATTGTGTTTTTTTGTATTTTGGTATTTTTTTAGCGTTTTTTAATTTTTTTTAATTTTTTAAAAATTTTTTATTTTTTTATTTCAAAATAATTGAAATTATTTTTTCAAAACAACTAGTTTTTAAAGTGTAACAATGAATTCAATGAAAAATATTGTGCCAAAGTCGACGTTTCGACTCCTAATGAGTCTTCTTCAGGACAGGCACAATGTAAAGCTGGCTGCAATGCTTTTTAAATGATGTTGCTCGGTCGGATGTCAGAGTAATAATGAGCAGAGCTCTGTCTGCTCCTTTTATACTCCGCCCAAAACGGCTTTTTACACTTTGGTTTCTCTGTTACAGCCAATCAGGTAAGTAGATTTTTGGTACAAATTTATAGTGTCCGTCTTGGTTTCTTCTTTTTTTCAGGTTTTTTCAGGTTTTTTTCAGGTTTTTTTCATTAGGTAAGTATTTTAAAAGTATAAAATAAGGTATTAATTGTAATTTTGATTTCTAAAATGAACATGAATAAAATTATTTAAAGGTAAGTATTTATTTAGGTTTATATATTTTTTAAGGTAAGTGTAATTATTAACTTATTTACAGGTAAGTATTCTGGTTTATATTATAGTATTAGGATTAGGTTTAGAATTAGGTTTAGGATTAGGATTAGGATTAAGATTAGGTTTAGAATTAGGATTAAGATTAGGTTTAGAATTAGAATTAGGATTAGGTTTAGAATTAGGGTTAGGTTTAGGGTTAGGTTTAGGGTTAGGTTTAGGGTTAGGGTTAGGGTTAGGGTTAGGGTTAGGAATGGGGATGATAACCACGATGACATATTTGAGGATGACATATTTGTGAATAACTTTTGATAGGAAGGTCGTATCAAAATGTGCCATACCTTCACGTGTTGGTCTCGTCAGGCCGCGTTGATGGATACTAGGATGCTCGATGTCCGTAATAGGGGGGCGGAGTTATGGTCGAAAAACAAGTTTTTTTGTTGATATCTCCGGAACGGAAGGTCGTAGAGACACGTGCTCGGTGTCTACGTGTCGGGCGTGGCCGAATTATGGCAGACGGAGACCGTTTGCAAGTCGCTAGGATGTACCGTTCTCGAGTTATCGCGAGAAAACCGTTTTCCCATAGGAATCAATGTATTTTTCGAAAAATTCCGAAAATTGTACAAAGTGTTGATGAAAAATGTCACTGCACAGAAAGTAGTTTAGAGCACGTTTCAGGCCATTCTGAGTCCATTGGAAGTGACTTTTTGTGAATTCATTTTCATATGTTTTCTGTCCACAGGTGGCGCTATTGAGTGTACAGCATGCAGAATTCTATCCAGCAAGAACTCCCGACTGGTTAGGTTTAGTAAAAGTGACATGTCCAGGTGTAAGGGTTTTTGGTACCAGTCATGAAGTGACCTTTTTGAAAAAACTAAATTGATGTGGGAATGTAAGGGTTAAATTCATGTTTATTAAAAAGTATTTTGGGTTTAAAAGCATAATTTAATAAAAGATTTAATTTATATAAATAAGTTTGTGGGGTTAAAAACAATAATTTATGATAAAAAAATATGATTATGGATTTAATATATACATTGTATTGGTGGGAGGGGGGGAGACAGGTAGGGGAGGAGGAGGGGGAGACACAGGGGGGGGACACAGGGAGGGGGGAGGAGAGACAGGGAGGGGGGGAGACACTAGGAGCACACAGAAGCGGCAGTTAGCTAGGGTTAGGGTTAGGGTTAGGGTTAGGGGTTAGGGGTTAGGGTTAGGGTTAGGGTTAGGGTTAGGGTTAGGGTTAGGAATGGGGATGATAACCACGATGACATATTTGAGGATGACATATTTGTGAATAACTTTTGATAGGAAGGTCGTATCAAAATGTGCCATACCTTCACGTGTTGGTCTCGTCAGGCCGCGTTGATGGATACTAGGATCCTCGATGTCCGTAATAGGGGGGCGGAGTTATGGTCGAAAAACAAGTTTTTTTGTTGATATCTCCGGAACGGAAGGTCGTAGAGACACGTGCTCGGTGTCTACGTGTCGGGCGTGGCCGAATTATGGCAGACGGAGACCGTTTGCAAGTCGCTAGGATGTACCGTTCTCGAGTTATCGCGAGAAAACCGTTTTCCCATAGGAATCAATGTATTTTTCGAAAAATTCCGAAAATTGTACAAAGTGTTGATGAAAAATGTCACTGCACAGAAAGTAGTTTAGAGCACGTTTCAGGCCATTCTGAGTCCATTGGAAGTGACTTTTTGTGAATTCATTTTCATATGTTTTCTGTCCACAGGTGGCGCTATTGAGTGTACAGCATGCAGAATTCTATCCAGCAAGAACTCCCGACTGGTTAGGTTTAGTAAAAGTGACATGTCCAGGTGTAAGGGTTTTTGGTACCAGTCATGAAGTGACCTTTTTGAAAAAACTAAATTGATGTGGGAATGTAAGGGTTAAATTCATGTTTATTAAAAAGTATTTTGGGTTTAAAAGCATAATTTAATAAAAGATTTAATTTATATAAATAAGTTTGTGGGGTTAAAAACAATAATTTATGATAAAAAAATATGATTATGGATTTAATATATACATTGTATTGGTGGGAGGGGGGGAGACAGGTAGGGGAGGAGGAGGGGGAGACACAGGGGGGGGACACAGGGAGGGGGGAGGAGAGACAGGGAGGGGGGGAGACACTAGGAGCACACAGAAGCGGCAGTTAGCTAGGGTTAGGGTTAGGGTTAGGGTTAGGGGTTAGGGGTTAGGGGTTAGGGTTAGGGTTAGGGGTTAGGGGTTAGGGTTAGGGTTAGGGTTAGGAATGGGGATGATAACCACGATGACATATTTGAGGATGACAGGGTTAGGGTTAGGGTTAGGGTTAGGGTGGAGGAAAAAGGGGTCCTGGGACACTTACACCCAACGGGCTGGTCCCAGGCACGTGCACGGTCCTCAGCACCTGGGTGGCCAGCCCCCCCATCTAAATTTAGGCTGTATGTTTAACCATATTATGTTTATTTATAGATTTTTTTAATTTTTTCCTTTCTTTTCTCCCACAGGTATGGATAAGGTAAGTATCCCTGGACTTAAGGTAAGTATCAATTGGTTTCTTAGGGTTCCCTTTCTTTTTTCTTTTTTTCTCCCCAGGTAGGATGAGGTAAGTATCCCCGGATTAGAGGTAAGTATCATCTGGTCTTTTGGTTTCCTTTTCTTTTTTCTCTCCACAGATTAGGATGAGGTAAGTATCCCCGGATTAGAGGTAGGTATAATTTAGGTTAGCCCATATCTGTACCAGGTTTAAATTTTTGCCCTTCCCAATTGAAATGTAGCCCTTGTCTTCCGTCTGTTCTCCAAACGAGCAGCTAGGTCTTTCAAAACCTTAACTTGCTGTTCCTTAGAGTGGACTTCTCCAGGAGAATCAGACTCCCTAAAAGAGGCTTCTTTTGGCCCTGCACCCACACTTCCTGAGGAAGGACTGTCCCTCGGGAGTGCTAGCCGGCTTGGCTGAATGGGTGTCAGGCTTGGTTCTGGGTTAGGGTTAGGGTTAGGGTTAGGGTTAGGAATGGGGATGATAACCACGATGACATATTTGAGGATGACATATTTGTGAATAACTCTTGATAGGGTTAGGGTTAGGGTTAGGGTTAGGGGGTTAGGGTTAGAGGGTTAGGGTTAGGGTTAGGGTTAGGAATGGGGATGATAACCACGATGACATATTTGAGGATGACATATTTGTGAATAACTCTTGATAGGAAGGTCGTATCAAAATGTGCCATACCTTCACGTGTTTGTCTCGTCAGGCCGCGTTGATGGATGCTAGGATCCTCGATGTCCGTAATAGGTGGGCGGAGTTATGGTCAAAAAACAAGTATTTTTGTTGATATCTCCGGAACGGAAGGTCGTAGAGACACATGCTTGGTGTCTACGTGTCGGGCGTGGCCGAATTATGGCAGACGGAGACGGGTAAGTCACTAGGATGTACCGTTCTCGAGTTATCGCGAAAAAAACGTTTTCCCATAGGAATCAATGTATTTTTCGAAAAATTCCGAAAATTGTAGTGTTGATGAAAAATGTCACTGCACAGAAAGTAGTTTAGGGTTAGGGTTTAGGGTTTAGGGTTAGGTTTAGGTTTAGGGTTTAGGGTTTAGGTTTAGGGTTAGGGTTAGGAATGGGGATGATAACCACGATGACATATTTGAGGATGACATATTTGTGAAGGGTTAGGGTTAGGGTTAGGGGTTAGGGTTAGGGTAGGGGACCTGATTCCCCCTCCGGAAGGAGGAGGTGGGTGCACGGTCCTTCCACCGTGGCCCCCCGTACCCTCGGTCCCACTCCGGTTGGCGGACGCGCTTCCTTCTGCGACCATATCGCACCTCGGTCCAGTCGTCCATACTTTGTGTTTGTTTGTTATTTTTCTTTTTAGAATTCCAACACAAACAACTGAAATTGTTTCCCAAAATTGAGGGGAAAAAAGCCAAAAACGAGGTAATCCAAATGAAATTGTTTTAATTGTAAAAAAATCCAATCAACTTAAATTATTCTTAAATGTGATCAACGAAAAGTGTACTTTCAAACGGGAAAGCAATCCACTAAAATAAAATTATTCCAATGAAATAAAAAAAAAACTATTTTTTTATTGTGTTTTTTTGTATTTTGGTATTTTTTTAGCGTTTTTTAATTTTTTTTAATTTTTTAAAAAATTTTTATTTTTTTATTTCAAAATAATTGAAATTATTTTTTCAAAACAACTAGTTTTTAAAGTGTAACAATGAATTCAATGAAAAATATTGTGCCAAAGTCGACGTTTCGACTCCTAATGAGTCTTCTTCAGGACAGGCACAATGTAAAGCTGGCTGCAATGCTTTTTAAATGATGTTGCTCGGTCGGATGTCAGAGTAATAATGAGCAGAGCTCTGTCTGCTCCTTTTATACTCCGCCCAAAACGGCTTTTTACACTTTGGTTTCTCTGTTACAGCCAATCAGGTAAGTAGATTTTTGGTACAAATTTATAGTGTCCGTCTTGGTTTCTTCTTTTTTTCAGGTTTTTTCAGGTTTTTTTCAGGTTTTTTTCATTAGGTAAGTATTTTAAAAGTATAAAATAAGGTATTAATTGTAATTTTGATTTCTAAAATGAACATGAATAAAATTATTTAAAGGTAAGTATTTATTTAGGGTTAGGGTTAGGGTTAGGGTTAGGGGGTGAGAAAAAGTAGGTCCTCCTCCCGAAGGAAGAGGCACGTGCACGGTCCGTCCCCCATGGACGTCCGTTCCCCTGGTCCCGAGGCTGTCGGCGGGCCCTGTTGCGCCGCCGACCGTAACGGACCACTGTCCAGTCTCCGTCCATCTTTCTGTGGACGGGCAATCCAAAAAAAACAAAAGTAAAACGCAATCCCAAACGTGGGAAAGGATCAGGTAGGTATAAGGTAAGTAAAGGTAAGTAACTGTTTTTTTATTTTTTATTTTTTTCAAAAAATTAAAAATCAAAATGTATACTAATGAACTAAGGAAGGTGTGCAATTTTCGAAAAAAAAAACGAAAAAAACGCGACGTTTCGACCAATATGAGTCTTCCTCAGGCTGCACACTAAATAACTGAAGTGATCTAGCTGCTTCTCTGTCTGTGTTTTCATGTGAAATGAGCTCTCTCAGCTCTGCGCTCTTTATATAGGCGCTGTTGGCGTTACAAATTTTGCGCATGAAGTTTTGCGTCGATGATATTAACTTTGTTTTTAACCCTGTTTTTAACCCCTTAAATGCCGAATCAAATTAAATTAAATGAATAAAACCCATGTATTATAATAAAATATATTATTTATGAACTAATGAATTATTTCTTATGTGTGTAATTAATTTATTAACCCTTGTAATGCCAATTATTATTTAATCCATGAATTATTAACCCTAGTAATGCCAATTATTATTTAATCCATGAATTTTTAACCCTTGTAATGCCAATTATTATTTAATCCATGAATTTTTAACCCTTGTAATGCCAATTATTATTTAATCCATGAATTTTTAACCCTTTCTTTGCCAAATGAAAATATTTTGACCCCTATAATTTCTACTCTTATGAATTGTGTGATCCGAATTAGGGTTAGGATTAGGACTAGGATTAGGGTTAGGATTAGGTTTAGGTTTAGGGCTAAGGTTAGGTTTAGGGTTGAGATTAGGGTTAGGTTTAGGGTTAGGGTTAGGTTTAGGGTTAGGTTTAGGGTTGGGATTAGGTTTAGGTTTAGGTTTAGGGTTGAGATTAGGATTAGGGTTAGGGTTAGGGTTAGGGTTAGGGTTAGGTTTAGGTTTAGGGTTAGGGTTAGGGTTAGGGTTAGGAATGGGGATGATAACCACGATGACATATTTGAGGATGACATATTTGTGAATAACTTTTGATAGGAAGGTCGTATCAAAATGTGCCATACCTTCACGTGTTGGTCTCGTCAGGCCGCGTTGATGGATACTAGGATCCTCGATGTCCGTAATAGGGGGGCGGAGTTATGGTCGAAAAACAAGTTTTTTTGTTGATATCTCCGGAACGGAAGGTCGTAGAGACACGTGCTCGGTGTCTACGTGTCGGGCGTGGCCGAATTATGGCAGACGGAGACCGTTTGCAAGTCGCTAGGATGTACCGTTCTCGAGTTATCGCGAGAAAACCGTTTTCCCATAGGAATCAATGTATTTTTCGAAAAATTCCGAAAATTGTACAAAGTGTTGATGAAAAATGTCACTGCACAGAAAGTAGTTTAGAGCACGTTTCAGGCCATTCTGAGTCCATTGGAAGTGACTTTTTGTGAATTCATTTTCATATGTTTTCTGTCCACAGGTGGCGCTATTGAGTGTACAGCATGCAGAATTCTATCCAGCAAGAACTCCCGACTGGTTAGGTTTAGTAAAAGTGACATGTCCAGGTGTAAGGGTTTTTGGTACCAGTCATGAAGTGACCTTTTTGAAAAAACTAAATTGATGTGGGAATGTAAGGGTTAAATTCATGTTTATTAAAAAGTATTTTGGGTTTAAAAGCATAATTTAATAAAAGATTTAATTTATATAAATAAGTTTGTGGGGTTAAAAACAATAATTTATGATAAAAAAATATGATTATGGATTTAATATATACATTGTATTGGTGGGAGGGGGGGAGACAGGTAGGGGAGGAGGAGGGGGAGACACAGGGGGGGGACACAGGGAGGGGGGAGGAGAGACAGGGAGGGGGGGAGACACTAGGAGCACACAGAAGCGGCAGTTAGCTAGGGTTAGGGTTAGGGTTAGGGTTAGGGGTTAGGGGTTAGGGGTTAGGGTTAGGGTTAGGGGTTAGGGGTTAGGGTTAGGGTTAGGGTTAGGAATGGGGATGATAACCACGATGACATATTTGAGGATGACAGGGTTAGGGTTAGGGTTAGGGTTAGGGTGGAGGAAAAAGGGGTCCTGGGACACTTACACCCAACGGGCTGGTCCCAGGCACGTGCACGGTCCTCAGCACCTGGGTGGCCAGCCCCCCCATCTAAATTTAGGCTGTATGTTTAACCATATTATGTTTATTTATAGATTTTTTTAATTTTTTCCTTTCTTTTCTCCCACAGGTATGGATAAGGTAAGTATCCCTGGACTTAAGGTAAGTATCAATTGGTTTCTTAGGGTTCCCTTTCTTTTTTCTTTTTTTCTCCCCAGGTAGGATGAGGTAAGTATCCCCGGATTAGAGGTAAGTATCATCTGGTCTTTTGGTTTCCTTTTCTTTTTTCTCTCCACAGATTAGGATGAGGTAAGTATCCCCGGATTAGAGGTAGGTATAATTTAGGTTAGCCCATATCTGTACCAGGTTTAAATTTTTGCCCTTCCCAATTGAAATGTAGCCCTTGTCTTCCGTCTGTTCTCCAAACGAGCAGCTAGGTCTTTCAAAACCTTAACTTGCTGTTCCTTAGAGTGGACTTCTCCAGGAGAATCAGACTCCCTAAAAGAGGCTTCTTTTGGCCCTGCACCCACACTTCCTGAGGAAGGACTGTCCCTCGGGAGTGCTAGCCGGCTTGGCTGAATGGGTGTCAGGCTTGGTTCTGGGTTAGGGTTAGGGTTAGGGTTAGGGTTAGGAATGGGGATGATAACCACGATGACATATTTGAGGATGACATATTTGTGAATAACTCTTGATAGGGTTAGGGTTAGGGTTAGGGTTAGGGGGTTAGGGTTAGAGGGTTAGGGTTAGGGTTAGGGTTAGGAATGGGGATGATAACCACGATGACATATTTGAGGATGACATATTTGTGAATAACTCTTGATAGGAAGGTCGTATCAAAATGTGCCATACCTTCACGTGTTTGTCTCGTCAGGCCGCGTTGATGGATGCTAGGATCCTCGATGTCCGTAATAGGTGGGCGGAGTTATGGTCAAAAAACAAGTATTTTTGTTGATATCTCCGGAACGGAAGGTCGTAGAGACACATGCTTGGTGTCTACGTGTCGGGCGTGGCCGAATTATGGCAGACGGAGACGGGTAAGTCACTAGGATGTACCGTTCTCGAGTTATCGCGAAAAAAACGTTTTCCCATAGGAATCAATGTATTTTTCGAAAAATTCCGAAAATTGTAGTGTTGATGAAAAATGTCACTGCACAGAAAGTAGTTTAGGGTTAGGGTTTAGGGTTTAGGGTTAGGTTTAGGTTTAGGGTTTAGGGTTTAGGTTTAGGGTTAGGGTTAGGAATGGGGATGATAACCACGATGACATATTTGAGGATGACATATTTGTGAAGGGTTAGGGTTAGGGTTAGGGGTTAGGGTTAGGGTAGGGGACCTGATTCCCCCTCCGGAAGGAGGAGGTGGGTGCACGGTCCTTCCACCGTGGCCCCCCGTACCCTCGGTCCCACTCCGGTTGGCGGACGCGCTTCCTTCTGCGACCATATCGCACCTCGGTCCAGTCGTCCATACTTTGTGTTTGTTTGTTATTTTTCTTTTTAGAATTCCAACACAAACAACTGAAATTGTTTCCCAAAATTGAGGGGAAAAAAGCCAAAAACGAGGTAATCCAAATGAAATTGTTTTAATTGTAAAAAAATCCAATCAACTTAAATTATTCTTAAATGTGATCAACGAAAAGTGTACTTTCAAACGGGAAAGCAATCCACTAAAATAAAATTATTCCAATGAAATAAAAAAAAAACTATTTTTTTATTGTGTTTTTTTGTATTTTGGTATTTTTTTAGCGTTTTTTAATTTTTTTTAATTTTTTAAAAAATTTTTATTTTTTTATTTCAAAATAATTGAAATTATTTTTTCAAAACAACTAGTTTTTAAAGTGTAACAATGAATTCAATGAAAAATATTGTGCCAAAGTCGACGTTTCGACTCCTAATGAGTCTTCTTCAGGACAGGCACAATGTAAAGCTGGCTGCAATGCTTTTTAAATGATGTTGCTCGGTCGGATGTCAGAGTAATAATGAGCAGAGCTCTGTCTGCTCCTTTTATACTCCGCCCAAAACGGCTTTTTACACTTTGGTTTCTCTGTTACAGCCAATCAGGTAAGTAGATTTTTGGTACAAATTTATAGTGTCCGTCTTGGTTTCTTCTTTTTTTCAGGTTTTTTCAGGTTTTTTTCAGGTTTTTTTCATTAGGTAAGTATTTTAAAAGTATAAAATAAGGTATTAATTGTAATTTTGATTTCTAAAATGAACATGAATAAAATTATTTAAAGGTAAGTATTTATTTAGGGTTAGGGTTAGGGTTAGGGTTAGGGGGTGAGAAAAAGTAGGTCCTCCTCCCGAAGGAAGAGGCACGTGCACGGTCCGTCCCCCATGGACGTCCGTTCCCCTGGTCCCGAGGCTGTCGGCGGGCCCTGTTGCGCCGCCGACCGTAACGGACCACTGTCCAGTCTCCGTCCATCTTTCTGTGGACGGGCAATCCAAAAAAAACAAAAGTAAAACGCAATCCCAAACGTGGGAAAGGATCAGGTAGGTATAAGGTAAGTAAAGGTAAGTAACTGTTTTTTTATTTTTTATTTTTTTCAAAAAATTAAAAATCAAAATGTATACTAATGAACTAAGGAAGGTGTGCAATTTTCGAAAAAAAAAACGAAAAAAACGCGACGTTTCGACCAATATGAGTCTTCCTCAGGCTGCACACTAAATAACTGAAGTGATCTAGCTGCTTCTCTGTCTGTGTTTTCATGTGAAATGAGCTCTCTCAGCTCTGCGCTCTTTATATAGGCGCTGTTGGCGTTACAAATTTTGCGCATGAAGTTTTGCGTCGATGATATTAACTTTGTTTTTAACCCTGTTTTTAACCCCTTAAATGCCGAATCAAATTAAATTAAATGAATAAAACCCATGTATTATAATAAAATATATTATTTATGAACTAATGAATTATTTCTTATGTGTGTAATTAATTTATTAACCCTTGTAATGCCAATTATTATTTAATCCATGAATTATTAACCCTAGTAATGCCAATTATTATTTAATCCATGAATTTTTAACCCTTGTAATGCCAATTATTATTTAATCCATGAATTTTTAACCCTTGTAATGCCAATTATTATTTAATCCATGAATTTTTAACCCTTTCTTTGCCAAATGAAAATATTTTGACCCCTATAATTTCTACTCTTATGAATTGTGTGATCCGAATTAGGGTTAGGATTAGGACTAGGATTAGGGTTAGGATTAGGTTTAGGTTTAGGGCTAAGGTTAGGTTTAGGGTTGAGATTAGGGTTAGGTTTAGGGTTAGGGTTAGGTTTAGGGTTAGGTTTAGGGTTGGGATTAGGTTTAGGTTTAGGTTTAGGGTTGAGATTAGGATTAGGGTTAGGGTTAGGGTTAGGGTTAGGTTTAGGTTTAGGGTTAGGGTTAGGGTTAGGGTTAGGGTTAGGAATGGGGATGATAACCACGATGACATATTTGAGGATGACATATTTGTGAATAACTTTTGATAGGAAGGTCGTATCAAAATGTGCCATACCTTCACGTGTTGGTCTCGTCAGGCCGCGTTGATGGATACTAGGATCCTCGATGTCCGTAATAGGGGGGCGGAGTTATGGTCGAAAAACAAGTTTTTTTGTTGATATCTCCGGAACGGAAGGTCGTAGAGACACGTGCTCGGTGTCTACGTGTCGGGCGTGGCCGAATTATGGCAGACGGAGACCGTTTGCAAGTCGCTAGGATGTACCGTTCTCGAGTTATCGCGAGAAAACCGTTTTCCCATAGGAATCAATGTATTTTTCGAAAAATTCCGAAAATTGTACAAAGTGTTGATGAAAAATGTCACTGCACAGAAAGTAGTTTAGAGCACGTTTCAGGCCATTCTGAGTCCATTGGAAGTGACTTTTTGTGAATTCATTTTCATATGTTTTCTGTCCACAGGTGGCGCTATTGAGTGTACAGCATGCAGAATTCTATCCAGCAAGAACTCCCGACTGGTTAGGTTTAGTAAAAGTGACATGTCCAGGTGTAAGGGTTTTTGGTACCAGTCATGAAGTGACCTTTTTGAAAAAACTAAATTGATGTGGGAATGTAAGGGTTAAATTCATGTTTATTAAAAAGTATTTTGGGTTTAAAAGCATAATTTAATAAAAGATTTAATTTATATAAATAAGTTTGTGGGGTTAAAAACAATAATTTATGATAAAAAAATATGATTATGGATTTAATATATACATTGTATTGGTGGGAGGGGGGGAGACAGGTAGGGGAGGAGGAGGGGGAGACACAGGGGGGGGACACAGGGAGGGGGGAGGAGAGACAGGGAGGGGGGGAGACACTAGGAGCACACAGAAGCGGCAGTTAGCTAGGGTTAGGGTTAGGGTTAGGGGTTAGGGGTTAGGGTTAGGGGTTAGGGGTTAGGGGTTAGGGTTAGGGTTAGGGTTAGGGGTTAGGGTTAGGGTTAGGGTTAGGGTTAGGGTTAGGGTTAGGGTTAGGAATGGGGATGATAACCACGATGACATATTTGAGGATGACATATTTGGGTTAGGGTTAGGGTTAGGGTTAGGGTTGGGGTTGGGGTTGGGGTTCAGGGGAAGTAGGTTAAACTTTAAATGCACTGGCCTACAGACTTGGGCTAAAACTGTCTATTTCTGGTGTAGTGATGTGTGGATGGTAAATGGGGGAAGAAGTAAATGGTTTTTATATAATTGGAATAGTACATGTGTACCTGCACCGACTATCAACCGGGGGAGCAGGGTTCAAGTCCCCGAGCCGGTAATCCCACGTCTCCCACAGACAGGGGAGCAGCCAATGTGGCCACCCACCCACCACGTGCCTCCCAAAAAAACAAAACAAATAAATCTAAAATCCCAACAGGTAAGTTAACCTCTGTATATATTTCCTTTAAAAACAGGGGCTATTGTATAAAGGAGAGTTGTAAGGATGTGCTGCAAACTAAAACCATAAAACCAAAATTATGTATATGTATTTAAATTAAGAAAAGTATTACAAAAAATTATATAAATAAAATATATAATATAAATATAATAAAATAAAATAAAATAAATAAAATTATAATATTTATTAATATATAAAATTTCATAAAAAGTTCATAGGAGTGTATATGGAAGTAAATGAATCGGATGGGTGAAGCTAAATAAATAAAAATTAATATATAATAAAAATATACATCCAATAAAAAAATACATGAAAAAACCATTAAAAAGCAAACCAACAATAGAGAGTAAGAAGGAGACAAAAGGCCTCTTAAACATATAAAAACAGGATAAAAGTTATCAAAATCCATGTAAAACCATCACACTAAAATTCATACCGATCCAGCCCATTCACCCCATAAAACACTCATAAATATATATATAATAAAAATAAAATTAATAAATAAATAAGAACGACCACCATAGTAGTAAAATGGTTAAATAAACAACACATCCCAACAAAAACTAAAAATAGTGTTATTTGGACACTTTTGGATAAAAATGAATAAAACTGGGAGACAGGCAGTGGTATTATTTTATTTCTATTTTCCGGGGTCCGGTTCCTGCGGGACACCTGCAGTTCTGTTTGAGAAGTGGAGATAAGAGAAGCTGGGGCTTAAAAAAAAAAAAAAAAAAAAAAAAACAAAAAAAACAAACACAGGTTGAGGAATGGTTAGGTTAGGGTCAGGATTGGGTAAGGTAGGGTTAGTGTACGGTTGAGGGAAAGGTTAGGTTTAGGGTTAGGTTGAAGGTAAGGTTAGGTTTAGGGTAAGGAAAAGGTTAGGGTTAGGTAGGGATAAGGTAAGGTTTAGGGTTAGGTTGAGAGTAAGGTTAGGTTTAGGGTAAGGAGAAGGTAGGGTTAGATTGAGGGTGAGGTTAGGTTTAGGGTAAGGAAATTGTTAGGGTTAGGTAAGGGTAAGGTTAGGTTTAGGGTTAGGTGGAGGGTAAGGTTAGGTTTAGGGTTAGGTTAAGGGTAAGGTTAGGTTTAGGGTTAGGAGAAGGTAGGGTTAGGTTGAGGGTAAGGTTAGGTTTAGGTTAAGTTTAGGGTTAGGTTGATGGTAAGGTTAGGTTTAGGGTTAGGTTGAGGGTAAGGTTAGGTTTAGGGTTGGTTTGAGGGTAAGGTTAGGTTTAGGGTTAGGTTGAGGGTAAGGTTAGGTTTAGGGTAAGGAGAAGGTGGGGTAAGCCTGAGGGTAAGGCTAGGTTTAGGGTTAGGTTGAAGGTAGGGTTAAGGTTGGGGTGGGGAATGGTTAAGGTAAGGGATGGGTAAGGGTTAGGTGTAGGGTAAGGAAGGAGTTGGGTCTGGGTAAGAGATGGGTTAGGGTTAAGAGGAGAGAAAAACAAAAAAAAAAAAAAAAAAAAAAACAAAAAAAAAAAAAAAAAAAAAAAAAAAAAAAAAAAAACAAAAAAAAAAAAAAAAAAAAAAAAAAACCAGGGGGAGACTAGGTTATTGTTTATGAATGTTAATAGTGCGGAATGTCGTTGAGGCCCCGTGGTGTAATGGTCCCCAGCTTCTCTATCCAGATTTTTTCTGCTCTCTTCCTCTGCCCCGTGGTCCAGCGGTCATGGGCCTCCAGACCCGAGATGGTGAGGTATTGCGTGGAGTGTTGTTTGAAGTGTGTAACTAGGTGAGTTGTGAGTGTGCCTTTGTCTATATTATGTAAGTGCTGCTTAAGTCGGGTCAGTAATGGATTCTGTGTTTCTCCGATGTAATGTTTATTGCAAAATGTGCATGTGATTATGTAGACTATGTTTTTATGGGATAGAGTGTAGGTGTTATGAGGTGGGAGAGATTTATTGCTATATGGGTTTGTGATGTATTTCCTGTTTTTATAATAATGGTGAAATGGCGTGGAAGGTGTGTGACTGCTATTGGTGAATTTGGATCGGACTAGGAGACTTTGTAAATTAGGGTTCTTGCGATAAGCGGAAATTATTTTTCGGTTGTGGAATGGTGGGTGTTGTGTCTGCATATGTATGAAATTCCGTTTTATGGTTTGGTGGAGTGCTGTAGTGGTGTGGGAAAATGTGGAGACCAGGGGTAAAATATGGGGGTCAGATTGAGTTTGGCTGTTGGGTGTACTAGATGTGGGGCAGATCCCTTGCCCAGCGGGGAGAGTGATAGGGGGATGGTGGGTGGGGAAGGGGTACAGACCCTGTTTCGGGTAGGGGGAAGGGGGATTGTGGGTGGGATTGGGATACAGACCTTGGTTCAGGTAGGGGGAGGGGAGGTCAGGGTTGTCAGGGGTTGCTGGGAGGGATCTGCGTGTGTGTGCATATATGTTTGAGTGTGTGTGTGGTTCGTAGGGGGTCCGAGTGGGAGCGAGGGTGGCCAAGGTGTCATTTTTAATCTTTCGGAGAAATCTTTTTGAATATTTTCGTTTTTGAAGACTATGAAATAGGGTACGGATGGTTGTTGTTAAATCTGACTGTAGGGAGGAAATACGGTGGTATCTAATGATTTGTGATTTGATTATGCCTTTGAATGTATGTTTTGGATGATAACTGGTTTTATGGAGAAGTGCATGTGTGTCCGTGTCTTTAAAATAAACCTTAGTAAGTATTCTATTGCTAGTTGTGTCGATGGGTTGAAAGAAAACTGTGGTATCCAGAAAATTAACTTGGTGTTGATGTATGGAGAATTTGACCTTTATGTTTGGGTGGTGATTGTTTAATGTATCAATAAACTGTTGGAAGTGTGAAATGTGGTGTGTCCAGATGCCTATAATATCGTCTAAGTAGCGGTAGTATATTAGGGGTTTTTTTCCACACTTGGCCAATGCCTCTCGCTCCCACTCGGCCATGTAAATGTTAGCGTATGATGGAGCATATCTCTGACCCATGGCTGTTCCAGTGATTTGTAGGTAATGTTGATTGTTAAATTCAAAATCGTTGTTATTAAGACAGATGGTTAAAAGGTTGATGGGTTAGGGTTAGGGTTAGGGTTAGGGTTAGGGTTAGGGTTAGGGTTAGGGTTAGGAATGGGGATGATAACCACGATGACATATTTGAGGATGACATATTTGTGAATAACTTTTGATAGGAAGGTCGTATCAAAATGTGCCATACCTTCACGTGTTGGTCTCGTCAGGCCGCGTTGATGGATACTAGGATCCTCGATGTCCGTAATAGGGGGGCGGAGTTATGGTCGAAAAACAAGTTTTTTTGTTGATATCTCCGGAACGGAAGGTCGTAGAGACACGTGCTCGGTGTCTACGTGTCGGGCGTGGCCGAATTATGGCAGACGGAGACCGTTTGCAAGTCGCTAGGATGTACCGTTCTCGAGTTATCGCGAGAAAACCGTTTTCCCATAGGAATCAATGTATTTTTCGAAAAATTCCGAAAATTGTACAAAGTGTTGATGAAAAATGTCACTGCACAGAAAGTAGTTTAGAGCACGTTTCAGGCCATTCTGAGTCCATTGGAAGTGACTTTTTGTGAATTCATTTTCATATGTTTTCTGTCCACAGGTGGCGCTATTGAGTGTACAGCATGCAGAATTCTATCCAGCAAGAACTCCCGACTGGTTAGGTTTAGTAAAAGTGACATGTCCAGGTGTAAGGGTTTTTGGTACCAGTCATGAAGTGACCTTTTTGAAAAAACTAAATTGATGTGGGAATGTAAGGGTTAAATTCATGTTTATTAAAAAGTATTTTGGGTTTAAAAGCATAATTTAATAAAAGATTTAATTTATATAAATAAGTTTGTGGGGTTAAAAACAATAATTTATGATAAAAAAATATGATTATGGATTTAATATATACATTGTATTGGTGGGAGGGGGGGAGACAGGTAGGGGAGGAGGAGGGGGAGACACAGGGGGGGGACACAGGGAGGGGGGAGGAGAGACAGGGAGGGGGGGAGACACTAGGAGCACACAGAAGCGGCAGTTAGCTAGGGTTAGGGTTAGGGTTAGGGTTAGGGGTTAGGGGTTAGGGTTAGGGTTAGGGTTAGGGTTAGGGTTAGGGTTAGGAATGGGGATGATAACCACGATGACATATTTGAGGATGACATATTTGTGAATAACTTTTGATAGGAAGGTCGTATCAAAATGTGCCATACCTTCACGTGTTGGTCTCGTCAGGCCGCGTTGATGGATACTAGGATCCTCGATGTCCGTAATAGGGGGGCGGAGTTATGGTCGAAAAACAAGTTTTTTTGTTGATATCTCCGGAACGGAAGGTCGTAGAGACACGTGCTCGGTGTCTACGTGTCGGGCGTGGCCGAATTATGGCAGACGGAGACCGTTTGCAAGTCGCTAGGATGTACCGTTCTCGAGTTATCGCGAGAAAACCGTTTTCCCATAGGAATCAATGTATTTTTCGAAAAATTCCGAAAATTGTACAAAGTGTTGATGAAAAATGTCACTGCACAGAAAGTAGTTTAGAGCACGTTTCAGGCCATTCTGAGTCCATTGGAAGTGACTTTTTGTGAATTCATTTTCATATGTTTTCTGTCCACAGGTGGCGCTATTGAGTGTACAGCATGCAGAATTCTATCCAGCAAGAACTCCCGACTGGTTAGGTTTAGTAAAAGTGACATGTCCAGGTGTAAGGGTTTTTGGTACCAGTCATGAAGTGACCTTTTTGAAAAAACTAAATTGATGTGGGAATGTAAGGGTTAAATTCATGTTTATTAAAAAGTATTTTGGGTTTAAAAGCATAATTTAATAAAAGATTTAATTTATATAAATAAGTTTGTGGGGTTAAAAACAATAATTTATGATAAAAAAATATGATTATGGATTTAATATATACATTGTATTGGTGGGAGGGGGGGAGACAGGTAGGGGAGGAGGAGGGGGAGACACAGGGGGGGGACACAGGGAGGGGGGAGGAGAGACAGGGAGGGGGGGAGACACTAGGAGCACACAGAAGCGGCAGTTAGCTAGGGTTAGGGTTAGGGTTAGGGTTAGGGGTTAGGGGTTAGGGGTTAGGGTTAGGGTTAGGGGTTAGGGGTTAGGGTTAGGGTTAGGGTTAGGAATGGGGATGATAACCACGATGACATATTTGAGGATGACAGGGTTAGGGTTAGGGTTAGGGTTAGGGTGGAGGAAAAAGGGGTCCTGGGACACTTACACCCAACGGGCTGGTCCCAGGCACGTGCACGGTCCTCAGCACCTGGGTGGCCAGCCCCCCCATCTAAATTTAGGCTGTATGTTTAACCATATTATGTTTATTTATAGATTTTTTTAATTTTTTCCTTTCTTTTCTCCCACAGGTATGGATAAGGTAAGTATCCCTGGACTTAAGGTAAGTATCAATTGGTTTCTTAGGGTTCCCTTTCTTTTTTCTTTTTTTCTCCCCAGGTAGGATGAGGTAAGTATCCCCGGATTAGAGGTAAGTATCATCTGGTCTTTTGGTTTCCTTTTCTTTTTTCTCTCCACAGATTAGGATGAGGTAAGTATCCCCGGATTAGAGGTAGGTATAATTTAGGTTAGCCCATATCTGTACCAGGTTTAAATTTTTGCCCTTCCCAATTGAAATGTAGCCCTTGTCTTCCGTCTGTTCTCCAAACGAGCAGCTAGGTCTTTCAAAACCTTAACTTGCTGTTCCTTAGAGTGGACTTCTCCAGGAGAATCAGACTCCCTAAAAGAGGCTTCTTTTGGCCCTGCACCCACACTTCCTGAGGAAGGACTGTCCCTCGGGAGTGCTAGCCGGCTTGGCTGAATGGGTGTCAGGCTTGGTTCTGGGTTAGGGTTAGGGTTAGGGTTAGGGTTAGGAATGGGGATGATAACCACGATGACATATTTGAGGATGACATATTTGTGAATAACTCTTGATAGGGTTAGGGTTAGGGTTAGGGTTAGGGGGTTAGGGTTAGAGGGTTAGGGTTAGGGTTAGGGTTAGGAATGGGGATGATAACCACGATGACATATTTGAGGATGACATATTTGTGAATAACTCTTGATAGGAAGGTCGTATCAAAATGTGCCATACCTTCACGTGTTTGTCTCGTCAGGCCGCGTTGATGGATGCTAGGATCCTCGATGTCCGTAATAGGTGGGCGGAGTTATGGTCAAAAAACAAGTATTTTTGTTGATATCTCCGGAACGGAAGGTCGTAGAGACACATGCTTGGTGTCTACGTGTCGGGCGTGGCCGAATTATGGCAGACGGAGACGGGTAAGTCACTAGGATGTACCGTTCTCGAGTTATCGCGAAAAAAACGTTTTCCCATAGGAATCAATGTATTTTTCGAAAAATTCCGAAAATTGTAGTGTTGATGAAAAATGTCACTGCACAGAAAGTAGTTTAGGGTTAGGGTTTAGGGTTTAGGGTTAGGTTTAGGTTTAGGGTTTAGGGTTTAGGTTTAGGGTTAGGGTTAGGAATGGGGATGATAACCACGATGACATATTTGAGGATGACATATTTGTGAAGGGTTAGGGTTAGGGTTAGGGGTTAGGGTTAGGGTAGGGGACCTGATTCCCCCTCCGGAAGGAGGAGGTGGGTGCACGGTCCTTCCACCGTGGCCCCCCGTACCCTCGGTCCCACTCCGGTTGGCGGACGCGCTTCCTTCTGCGACCATATCGCACCTCGGTCCAGTCGTCCATACTTTGTGTTTGTTTGTTATTTTTCTTTTTAGAATTCCAACACAAACAACTGAAATTGTTTCCCAAAATTGAGGGGAAAAAAGCCAAAAACGAGGTAATCCAAATGAAATTGTTTTAATTGTAAAAAAATCCAATCAACTTAAATTATTCTTAAATGTGATCAACGAAAAGTGTACTTTCAAACGGGAAAGCAATCCACTAAAATAAAATTATTCCAATGAAATAAAAAAAAAACTATTTTTTTATTGTGTTTTTTTGTATTTTGGTATTTTTTTAGCGTTTTTTAATTTTTTTTAATTTTTTAAAAAATTTTTATTTTTTTATTTCAAAATAATTGAAATTATTTTTTCAAAACAACTAGTTTTTAAAGTGTAACAATGAATTCAATGAAAAATATTGTGCCAAAGTCGACGTTTCGACTCCTAATGAGTCTTCTTCAGGACAGGCACAATGTAAAGCTGGCTGCAATGCTTTTTAAATGATGTTGCTCGGTCGGATGTCAGAGTAATAATGAGCAGAGCTCTGTCTGCTCCTTTTATACTCCGCCCAAAACGGCTTTTTACACTTTGGTTTCTCTGTTACAGCCAATCAGGTAAGTAGATTTTTGGTACAAATTTATAGTGTCCGTCTTGGTTTCTTCTTTTTTTCAGGTTTTTTCAGGTTTTTTTCAGGTTTTTTTCATTAGGTAAGTATTTTAAAAGTATAAAATAAGGTATTAATTGTAATTTTGATTTCTAAAATGAACATGAATAAAATTATTTAAAGGTAAGTATTTATTTAGGGTTAGGGTTAGGGTTAGGGTTAGGGGGTGAGAAAAAGTAGGTCCTCCTCCCGAAGGAAGAGGCACGTGCACGGTCCGTCCCCCATGGACGTCCGTTCCCCTGGTCCCGAGGCTGTCGGCGGGCCCTGTTGCGCCGCCGACCGTAACGGACCACTGTCCAGTCTCCGTCCATCTTTCTGTGGACGGGCAATCCAAAAAAAACAAAAGTAAAACGCAATCCCAAACGTGGGAAAGGATCAGGTAGGTATAAGGTAAGTAAAGGTAAGTAACTGTTTTTTTATTTTTTATTTTTTTCAAAAAATTAAAAATCAAAATGTATACTAATGAACTAAGGAAGGTGTGCAATTTTCGAAAAAAAAAACGAAAAAAACGCGACGTTTCGACCAATATGAGTCTTCCTCAGGCTGCACACTAAATAACTGAAGTGATCTAGCTGCTTCTCTGTCTGTGTTTTCATGTGAAATGAGCTCTCTCAGCTCTGCGCTCTTTATATAGGCGCTGTTGGCGTTACAAATTTTGCGCATGAAGTTTTGCGTCGATGATATTAACTTTGTTTTTAACCCTGTTTTTAACCCCTTAAATGCCGAATCAAATTAAATTAAATGAATAAAACCCATGTATTATAATAAAATATATTATTTATGAACTAATGAATTATTTCTTATGTGTGTAATTAATTTATTAACCCTTGTAATGCCAATTATTATTTAATCCATGAATTATTAACCCTAGTAATGCCAATTATTATTTAATCCATGAATTTTTAACCCTTGTAATGCCAATTATTATTTAATCCATGAATTTTTAACCCTTGTAATGCCAATTATTATTTAATCCATGAATTTTTAACCCTTTCTTTGCCAAATGAAAATATTTTGACCCCTATAATTTCTACTCTTATGAATTGTGTGATCCGAATTAGGGTTAGGATTAGGACTAGGATTAGGGTTAGGATTAGGTTTAGGTTTAGGGCTAAGGTTAGGTTTAGGGTTGAGATTAGGGTTAGGTTTAGGGTTAGGGTTAGGTTTAGGGTTAGGTTTAGGGTTGGGATTAGGTTTAGGTTTAGGTTTAGGGTTGAGATTAGGATTAGGGTTAGGGTTAGGGTTAGGGTTAGGGTTAGGTTTAGGTTTAGGGTTAGGGTTAGGGTTAGGGTTAGGGTTAGGAATGGGGATGATAACCACGATGACATATTTGAGGATGACATATTTGTGAATAACTTTTGATAGGAAGGTCGTATCAAAATGTGCCATACCTTCACGTGTTGGTCTCGTCAGGCCGCGTTGATGGATACTAGGATCCTCGATGT
Organism: Scomber japonicus; assembly: GCF_027409825.1. Taxonomy (NCBI): domain Eukaryota; kingdom Metazoa; phylum Chordata; class Actinopteri; order Scombriformes; family Scombridae; genus Scomber; species Scomber japonicus. The sequence goes on along the minus strand of NC_070583.1, from coordinate 29,025 downwards.
CCGTAATAGGGGGGCGGAGTTATGGTCGAAAAACAAGTTTTTTTGTTGATATCTCCGGAACGGAAGGTCGTAGAGACACGTGCTCGGTGTCTACGTGTCGGGCGTGGCCGAATTATGGCAGACGGAGACCGTTTGCAAGTCGCTAGGATGTACCGTTCTCGAGTTATCGCGAGAAAACCGTTTTCCCATAGGAATCAATGTATTTTTCGAAAAATTCCGAAAATTGTACAAAGTGTTGATGAAAAATGTCACTGCACAGAAAGTAGTTTAGAGCACGTTTCAGGCCATTCTGAGTCCATTGGAAGTGACTTTTTGTGAATTCATTTTCATATGTTTTCTGTCCACAGGTGGCGCTATTGAGTGTACAGCATGCAGAATTCTATCCAGCAAGAACTCCCGACTGGTTAGGTTTAGTAAAAGTGACATGTCCAGGTGTAAGGGTTTTTGGTACCAGTCATGAAGTGACCTTTTTGAAAAAACTAAATTGATGTGGGAATGTAAGGGTTAAATTCATGTTTATTAAAAAGTATTTTGGGTTTAAAAGCATAATTTAATAAAAGATTTAATTTATATAAATAAGTTTGTGGGGTTAAAAACAATAATTTATGATAAAAAAATATGATTATGGATTTAATATATACATTGTATTGGTGGGAGGGGGGGAGACAGGTAGGGGAGGAGGAGGGGGAGACACAGGGGGGGGACACAGGGAGGGGGGAGGAGAGACAGGGAGGGGGGGAGACACTAGGAGCACACAGAAGCGGCAGTTAGCTAGGGTTAGGGTTAGGGTTAGGGGTTAGGGGTTAGGGGTTAGGGTTAGGGGTTAGGGGTTAGGGGTTAGGGTTAGGGTTAGGGGTTAGGGTTAGGGTTAGGGTTAGGGTTAGGGTTAGGAATGGGGATGATAACCACGATGACATATTTGAGGATGACATATTTGTGAATAACTTTTGATAGGAAGGTCGTATCAAAATGTGCCATACCTTCACGTGTTGGTCTCGTCAGGCCGCGTTGATGGATACTAGGATCCTCGATGTCCGTAATAGGGGGGCGGAGTTATGGTCGAAAAACAAGTTTTTTTGTTGATATCTCCGGAACGGAAGGTCGTAGAGACACGTGCTCGGTGTCTACGTGTCGGGCGTGGCCGAATTATGGCAGACGGAGACCGTTTGCAAGTCGCTAGGATGTACCGTTCTCGAGTTATCGCGAGAAAACCGTTTTCCCATAGGAATCAATGTATTTTTCGAAAAATTCCGAAAATTGTACAAAGTGTTGATGAAAAATGTCACTGCACAGAAAGTAGTTTAGAGCACGTTTCAGGCCATTCTGAGTCCATTGGAAGTGACTTTTTGTGAATTCATTTTCATATGTTTTCTGTCCACAGGTGGCGCTATTGAGTGTACAGCATGCAGAATTCTATCCAGCAAGAACTCCCGACTGGTTAGGTTTAGTAAAAGTGACATGTCCAGGTGTAAGGGTTTTTGGTACCAGTCATGAAGTGACCTTTTTGAAAAAACTAAATTGATGTGGGAATGTAAGGGTTAAATTCATGTTTATTAAAAAGTATTTTGGGTTTAAAAGCATAATTTAATAAAAGATTTAATTTATATAAATAAGTTTGTGGGGTTAAAAACAATAATTTATGATAAAAAAATATGATTATGGATTTAATATATACATTGTATTGGTGGGAGGGGGGGAGACAGGTAGGGGAGGAGGAGGGGGAGACACAGGGGGGGGACACAGGGAGGGGGGAGGAGAGACAGGGAGGGGGGGAGACACTAGGAGCACACAGAAGCGGCAGTTAGCTAGGGTTAGGGTTAGGGTTAGGGTTAGGGGTTAGGGGTTAGGGGTTAGGGTTAGGGTTAGGGGTTAGGGGTTAGGGTTAGGGTTAGGGTTAGGAATGGGGATGATAACCACGATGACATATTTGAGGATGACAGGGTTAGGGTTAGGGTTAGGGTTAGGGTGGAGGAAAAAGGGGTCCTGGGACACTTACACCCAACGGGCTGGTCCCAGGCACGTGCACGGTCCTCAGCACCTGGGTGGCCAGCCCCCCCATCTAAATTTAGGCTGTATGTTTAACCATATTATGTTTATTTATAGATTTTTTTAATTTTTTCCTTTCTTTTCTCCCACAGGTATGGATAAGGTAAGTATCCCTGGACTTAAGGTAAGTATCAATTGGTTTCTTAGGGTTCCCTTTCTTTTTTCTTTTTTTCTCCCCAGGTAGGATGAGGTAAGTATCCCCGGATTAGAGGTAAGTATCATCTGGTCTTTTGGTTTCCTTTTCTTTTTTCTCTCCACAGATTAGGATGAGGTAAGTATCCCCGGATTAGAGGTAGGTATAATTTAGGTTAGCCCATATCTGTACCAGGTTTAAATTTTTGCCCTTCCCAATTGAAATGTAGCCCTTGTCTTCCGTCTGTTCTCCAAACGAGCAGCTAGGTCTTTCAAAACCTTAACTTGCTGTTCCTTAGAGTGGACTTCTCCAGGAGAATCAGACTCCCTAAAAGAGGCTTCTTTTGGCCCTGCACCCACACTTCCTGAGGAAGGACTGTCCCTCGGGAGTGCTAGCCGGCTTGGCTGAATGGGTGTCAGGCTTGGTTCTGGGTTAGGGTTAGGGTTAGGGTTAGGGTTAGGAATGGGGATGATAACCACGATGACATATTTGAGGATGACATATTTGTGAATAACTCTTGATAGGGTTAGGGTTAGGGTTAGGGTTAGGGGGTTAGGGTTAGAGGGTTAGGGTTAGGGTTAGGGTTAGGAATGGGGATGATAACCACGATGACATATTTGAGGATGACATATTTGTGAATAACTCTTGATAGGAAGGTCGTATCAAAATGTGCCATACCTTCACGTGTTTGTCTCGTCAGGCCGCGTTGATGGATGCTAGGATCCTCGATGTCCGTAATAGGTGGGCGGAGTTATGGTCAAAAAACAAGTATTTTTGTTGATATCTCCGGAACGGAAGGTCGTAGAGACACATGCTTGGTGTCTACGTGTCGGGCGTGGCCGAATTATGGCAGACGGAGACGGGTAAGTCACTAGGATGTACCGTTCTCGAGTTATCGCGAAAAAAACGTTTTCCCATAGGAATCAATGTATTTTTCGAAAAATTCCGAAAATTGTAGTGTTGATGAAAAATGTCACTGCACAGAAAGTAGTTTAGGGTTAGGGTTTAGGGTTTAGGGTTAGGTTTAGGTTTAGGGTTTAGGGTTTAGGTTTAGGGTTAGGGTTAGGAATGGGGATGATAACCACGATGACATATTTGAGGATGACATATTTGTGAAGGGTTAGGGTTAGGGTTAGGGGTTAGGGTTAGGGTAGGGGACCTGATTCCCCCTCCGGAAGGAGGAGGTGGGTGCACGGTCCTTCCACCGTGGCCCCCCGTACCCTCGGTCCCACTCCGGTTGGCGGACGCGCTTCCTTCTGCGACCATATCGCACCTCGGTCCAGTCGTCCATACTTTGTGTTTGTTTGTTATTTTTCTTTTTAGAATTCCAACACAAACAACTGAAATTGTTTCCCAAAATTGAGGGGAAAAAAGCCAAAAACGAGGTAATCCAAATGAAATTGTTTTAATTGTAAAAAAATCCAATCAACTTAAATTATTCTTAAATGTGATCAACGAAAAGTGTACTTTCAAACGGGAAAGCAATCCACTAAAATAAAATTATTCCAATGAAATAAAAAAAAAACTATTTTTTTATTGTGTTTTTTTGTATTTTGGTATTTTTTTAGCGTTTTTTAATTTTTTTTAATTTTTTAAAAAATTTTTATTTTTTTATTTCAAAATAATTGAAATTATTTTTTCAAAACAACTAGTTTTTAAAGTGTAACAATGAATTCAATGAAAAATATTGTGCCAAAGTCGACGTTTCGACTCCTAATGAGTCTTCTTCAGGACAGGCACAATGTAAAGCTGGCTGCAATGCTTTTTAAATGATGTTGCTCGGTCGGATGTCAGAGTAATAATGAGCAGAGCTCTGTCTGCTCCTTTTATACTCCGCCCAAAACGG